>NC_054712.1:2488015-2524137 GCF_016097555.1 Gigantopelta aegis | reverse complement strand
GGTGATAAAAGTAGTGGTGGTCGGAAAAAAAGCACCGTCTTCAGCTTAGTGCTGGTCGGGCATGTCTGAGTGCTGGCAAGGCCGACCAGTGCCGACCGCGCAGGCAGAACGCTGGTCTTCTCTTACTAACCACTAACCTACTGTACTCGACAGTCTTCTCTCTCACTAACAACTAACCCACTGTACTTAACAGACAGACTTCTCTCTCACTAACCACTAACCTTCTGTACTCAACAGACTTCTCTCTGACTAACCCCTAGCCTTCTGTACTCGACAAAGTTCTCTCTCACTAACCACTAACCTTCTGTACTCGACAAACTTCTCTCTTACTAACCACTAACCCACCGTACTCGACAGTCGTCTCTCAGACATTCACTGATTTGGCAGAAAAAGGCGGATGTGGCGGGGGTCTGGGGACCGTCCCCCAGGAAATGTTTTTAATGCAGTCCCTCAGATGCGATCTGAGCAACTCATAAAGCCCATAATACAGTTTAAACTTTTGTGAATTTTTTCAGATTTTTAATGTACTTTTTTTTTTTCTCTTTCCTCTGATCCTTGTAATAACACCATATGATATGATAGATCAACCTGCTCACTAAATAATAAGTTTGTTTGTTTGTTTTATTTTTCTGTGCTGATAGTTTGTTTAACCTTCACTGCTGAATGTCTTCTTTTAAAAAAGATATAACCGTGTGAGTCAGCCTTTTATTTTGCTATAATAAGCCTATTCAGGCTACTTGATAATCTATTCATTCCAAAGACAAGGGGACCGTGAAGATAGATGGCTCTCAAGGCAGGGAAATCACAATTTATTCAATTGTGAGTCTCTCACTAACAATTTGTCTTCCTTGCCCAAAGTTGCTCACTGCACGCCTTGAAAAGGAAATCTATCGATTGGTGTAAGAATGATTCTGTAATTATGTAAATTATTTTTTCACTGGGATCGCCGTATTCTTTGCACTGACAGTCTTCTCTCTCTCCACCAATCACAGTCTTTAAAGCACCGTAGCAAACGCGTTGATTAATTAAATTTACAAACTACGCAATAATTATGACTACTCCTATTACGAGATATGCTCAACCAAATACCCATGTATTAAAACAATAAAGAACAATAATAAATAAAAAATAAAAAAAAAACCGATCTATAGATCGAACTAAAATCTCGCGGCTTGTTAACTATTATCTGATATTCGTATACAGACCGCGGTTTCGACGTTGTCGCGATGATCTAAATTTAGACAACAAACACGCTACACCAGTCAGACTGGTTATTACACTAAGTTACGTTAAACATATTGATAAGGTTGGGAATCAGTTAAAACGCTTGGCTATTTTCGTTTTGAACTTTGTAATCGTTAGGTTTTTACGAATTAAAAAAATTATAATATAACATCGATTGACATAGGAAATACTTTCCGTCAACCATGACGCACAAAGATTTTATTTGGGAGTATTTTAGGTAAATATTGCGTCAAATACACAGGATTTCTGTGTCATGTGGATGAAGCGCAGCAGTCGAGCAGACGACAGACGATAGGTCTCAGTGGTGGGCTCAATTCCAAGTAGACCAGCTAGCTGTGAGATTTCAGTCTCATAAATTGAACAAAATGCCATTCATTTTAATCAAGAGACTACTTATATTCGCATGGGATTGTTCTCACCTAAAGAACTTGTCTAGCCCGCCTATGCCCGCTTGTTCATGAGATTGTTTCATGTCGTTTTATATCAGCTGGATCAGCGCATCCGCATCAATCTAATTAAAATTAGCTCCACTATTACATGTGGATCTTAAGACAGCCAGTTGGAGCTCATGTCCACCAATCAAAACCTTACTTGCAGAATCCTGCCAGTGATTTAGTGGTTAGTCGGAGAGAGGTCTGTCTGTCAAGTACAGTGGGTTAGTGGTTAGTGAGAGAGAAGTCTGTCTGTCGAGTACAATGGGTTAGTGGTTAGTAAGAGAGCGGTCTGTCTGTCAAGTACAGTGCGTTTGTGATTAGTAAGAGAGAAGACTGTCGAGTACAGTGGGTTAGTGGTTAGTAAGAGAGAAGACTGTCGATTACGGTGGGTTAGTGGTTAGTGAGAGAGAAGACTGTCGATTACGGTGGGTTAGTGGTTAGTGATAGAGAATTCTGTCTGTCGAGTACAGTGGGTTAGTGGTTAGTGATAGAGAAGTTTGTCGAGAACAGAAGGTTAGTGGTTAGTGAGAGAAGTTTGTCGAGTACAGAAGGTTAGTGGTTAGTGAGAGAGAAGTTTGTTATCTGTCGAGTACAGAAGGTTAGTGGTTAGTGAGAGAGGTTTGTCTGTCGAGTACAGTGGATTAGTGGTTAGTCAGAGAGAAGTTTGTCGAGTACAGCAGGTTAGTGGTTAGTGAGAGAAGTTTGTCTGTCGAGTACAGAAGGCTAGGGGTTAGTCAGAGAGGTCTGTCGAGTACAGAAGGTTAGTGGTTAGTGAGAGAGAAGTTTGTCTGTTAAGTACAGTGCGTTAGTGGTTAGTAAGAGAGAAGACTGTCGAGTACAGTAGGTTAGTGGTTAGTAAGAGAAGACCAGCGTTCTGCCCGCGCTGGTCGGCACTGGTCGGCCTTGCCAGCACTCAGACATGCCCGACCATCACTAAGATGAAGACGTGCTTTTTCCGACCACCACTACTTTTATCACCTGGCATTAAACAATTCTTTATTTTCACCATGAAAACAGTTTAAAACAATTGTGACGTACTTTTCCGACTTCTCTCTCACTAACCACTAACCCACTGTACTCGACAGACAGACTTCTCTCTTACTAACCACTAACCCACTGTACTTGACAGACAAACTTCTCTCTCACTAGCCCACTGTACTTGACAAACAAACTTCTCTCTCACTAACCCACTGTACTTGACAGACAAACTTCTCTCTTACTAACCACTAATCCACTGTACTTGACAGACAAACCTCTCTCTTACTAACCACTAATCCACTGTACTTGACAGACAAACTTCTCTATTATAACCACTAACCCATTAAACACAACAGACAAACTTCTCTCTTACTAACCACTAACCCATTAAACACAACAGACTTCTCTCTCACTAACAACTAACCCACTGTACTTGACAGACACACTTCTCTCTTATAACCACTAATCCACTGTACTTGACAGACAAACTTCTCTCTTACTAACCACTGTCATGATGTCAGATGTATAGCAGACAGACATCATGTGTAAGGCCATCTGTTTAAACATCCCAACGACACTAAACTCACTAACCACCATATGTGTGCAACTAACAATAATTAAACGTTGGAACACTCACTACGAACACTCATTACAAAGCTGTGGAAACAACGCGGCCTATCTATTTATCTGCTACTGATGAGAGCTTAATTTGTTGTGGAAGTCAAAGAAACTATCATGTGTCATTCACAAGCGTATAATGTATTTACTGCCAACATAAAACGGTTGGTGAACTATATAATGTTACGTGAGATTACCTCATATCTCCAAGGACCATGCCTGGTGCATAAAAGTCTTGTCTGAGTTTTGGTGTAGCAGTTCCATAGAAGCTCCGTGCCAAGCGACGTTACGGCTGTTTGACTGAAGAAAGGGTCGGAGTGTACAACCACGTACCTGATGTCCACAGAGGACAATATTGTTGGATTAACATATTATTGAAGAGTCGCAGAACTGAAGCTTATTGAAGTCCAGTTATCTACCTGTCGTTTGAAGTGCCGCAGAGCTGAACTGAGGGAACCGTCCTATCAGCCGAATGAATCTACATGATGATATCATTGAACATTTGTATAGAGAACATATGAAGTGAGTGTCGTAGTTTGAGCAGTGGTTAGTACAACAGATTGTTGTATTCAGAGTAAGTCACCTTGGTGACAGTTAGCTGTTTATGTATTAAATGATTACATGTTGATTTGTGTTGGTTTTGTTGTTTAGAGAAAGTCAGAAGTGATCATTCATTATAAACTGAAGTATTAGTTTAATCGTCTGCCATTTCTGCAGACTGGGGGCTCGTCGAACCATATTATATATATTTTCTTAGTAATTCACCACCTTCGCTGTTACAACGTCTGGAGACAGGCGTCCGTAACAGAATTGGGAGCTCACGTCCGGGATAAGAACCATTTAAATTACATATGATCACAAAATGACTTCCTCTAAAGAGCAAACGCATGTAAGTGATATTATTGCACGATTGATCACTGAAAATGATAGCAGTATGTTAAATGATTTAAGGAAATCAGATTTGTTAGAAATAGCCAACCATTACGAAGTAGAAATTGATGAAAAGGTTAAAGTAAGTTATATAAGGGAAAAATTAGCTGGAGTTTTACTTGAACGTGGAATAATTTCTTTCGATGATCAGAATGCGTGTGAAAAGGCACCATCTGATTGGTCAACTGGGGATAGTGTCCAGGGAGATACACTAGCAATGTTAAAACTTAGACTAGACTATCAAAGAGAAAAAGATGAACGCGATAGACAGAAAGAGGAACGCGATAAGTAGTATGAGGGCCTTCCTGGGGTCATGACCTACTTTTCCGTGACCTTGCCCTTGGTGTGAGTACTGGCCACGACATACTTGGTGCATGACTCATCATGACCGACTTAGAAGGCAGTGACTGGTATACCTCGTCAGGTGTCTGGTAGACCGACCTTGGCACACTTGTCAGGTGTCTGGCCTTGGTGTGAGTCATAGACTGACCTTGGCACACTTGGGACAGTTGCGTGACCTACTAGGGTGAACGCTCGCCCGTGTCCCTGATGTATGACTCGTCACCTAGCCTTGACCTATCTAGAGAACAGTGACTGGCATATCTGGTGTAGGTAAGCAGCCGTGACTCATATTTTAGCCTTGGCATACTTGGGCCGGTACTGACGTCCTAAGGCTGGCCTTGACCTGGTTCTGACGTCCTTGGACTGACCTTGGACTGCTATTTTAGAATATAAAAAGGGTAGTTTTGTTAGTATCATCATTCGCTCTCCGAAAAGTCTACAGACAAGATCTACGTCCAGTTTTGCTACAGAAGTATTCACATATTTGCGGCTTGTTGTATTTTGAAGAAGAAGATGGCATCGGTACATTCATCAAATTCATCCCAGAGCCATGGACAGGGTGAAAAATTGCGATGTCAGCTAGAAATTGGGCAAAATGTCTACGTCATGGCCCAACCATGGAAGCAAGAACTGTTGATACACATCAGGAAATTCGACAGTGATAAAGGGAAAACTTTCCCCACTAAACGAGGCATCGCCCTTACCCTGAAACACTGGGTTGAACTGTCTCCGTGTACTAGTCAAATTGATGAAACCATAGCTGCTTTAAAGGAAAGGAAAGAAGAGAAATTGTTTCATCATCTTGGTGCCAACATGTATGTGAGCGTGGACAAAAACATTGCTGGGGTGGACATTCGGCAGTGGGTGGTGGTGTGTGGACACAGTGAAGCCATCAAGGAAAGGAATTTTTCTTTCCCTTCAACAATGGAGTACACTGAAAGACTGTTTCGAAATGATGAATGACTTTGTACCAGAGCTGAACTCGATTGTACCCTGCGCCATGCAAGACGACCATCAAAAACCAGATGGGCTTCCTGCAGTGCAGTTTCTGCAACCCTAACGAGTGTCATCAGTGGTAAACGAGTGTGACAAACATTTTGTTTTGGAGGAAATCGAAGATATAAAAGAATGGATTTGTGATTTACACTTCATTTGCTTTGTGACTGTGTTTGAGAACAGACGTGTTTTATGATTCTGACATTCTTGTGGCTTGTTGCACTCTATCTGGAACGAAGACGATGGCATCGGGATATTCGAGCAGTCTTAGTAGCAGCAGCAGCGACGAGGACGACGTCTTGGTCTGTAAATGTTCAGAAAGACATACAATCAAATGTAAAAGAGTGACTACAAAACAAGATGAGAAGAAGAGTACTCATTGTGTGGATCAAGCGGATGCTACACGCAAAATGGGGGATAGAACTGAAGATGGTGAACTCGTGGATGAACCCACAGATCAGACAGATGCTGGTCGCGAAACAGATCCTGACTATGATGTTTCCTACGATGCTGACGACGAAGACACATGGACAGATGCAGCTCGTGACTACGCCAGAGATGCTGACAGTGACTGGTATTTGAGACGTTACTTGTTCTGTCATCATCCTCAAATGAGCCATTTCTATGCCCGGATGCTGACATATGCTCGATGGCCCATCCAGATGAGACAAAAACCAAGGGAACTCGCCAAGGCCGGTTTCTACTACACTGGAGACCACGATGCCGTCGTCTGTTACTGCTGCGGACTACGTGCCTACCAATGGCAGAGAATGGACGATCCAGTGATGGAACATTACAGACTGTCCCCAAGATGCCCCCATGTGAACAATGTGTTCAGACATTAACTGTTTTCAACACGTGTGGGACACTTGAATGTTTTTGTCATAACTGTATGTTTTATCAAATATTTTTATGCACTACATTTTTGTTGTTTAGTAATAAAATTTTGTTTTGTATTTTTTGAATCCGTTGTTTATAAATAGCATGACATTTATGACCTATCAGTCAGTTGAAAACCATGTCTCAGTGGGAACAGTACCTCGAGTCACTTTATTATGATGCAAAGCACCCTGGGAGTTATGCAGGTCCTGTTAAATTATATCAAGCTGTCAAAGCAGAGGGTAAATTTAAAATTCCTCTAGCACATATTAAGAAATGGTTGAAAGGTCAAGAGACCTATACCATGACACATCAATTGAGACGAAAGTTTCCACGTAATACCTATGTTGTGGAAGGTATAGATAGTCACTGGCAATCTGACCTGATGGACATGGTCAGTTTGGCTAAATATAATGACGGGGTGAGATACGTTGTGGTGATCATTGACCTGTTCTCCAGGTATGTGTGGGTTATACCACTCAAATCAAAAACAGGGAAAGATGTAGTAGATGCTTTGACAGAATTCTGGAAATCAGAGTCCAGAAAACCCAAACTGTTTCAGTCTGATTCGGGATCAGAATACAAGAACCACAGGGTCAAAGCATTGTTGAAGTCACATGACATAACGCAGCTGTTTACTCTCAATGAAACCAAAGCGAGTTATGCAGAACGGGTCATTAAAACCATCAAAATGCGTCTGTATCGCTACATGTTAAAAAACTTTACTTACAAGTATATGGATGCTCTAGAGAATGTCGTCCATAGCTATAACCATACCAAACATCGAATGTTAGGTCAAACACCAGCCAGTGTCAACCAAACGAATGAAGAAGAGGTCCGCTTGTCTCAGTACCTGATCAAACCTAAAAAGGCAATCCACAAAAAGACAAAGTTTACCTTTGACATTGGTGACAAAGTACGAGTCAGTCATCTTCGCGGTACATTTGACCGTGAATACCAAGAAAAATGGTCTGGCGAAATATTTACCATTGAAAGGAGATACTGGTCTCAAAGCCATGACTTGTACAAATTAAAGGACTGGGGTGGCGATCCCATTGAAGGGACATTCTATGCAGCTGAACTTCAAAAGGTGACTGAGAATCCGGATCAATTGTATCGTATCCAAGACATTGTAAAAAGGAGAACTCGGAACAAACAGAAAGAAGTGCTGGTGAAATGGCTTCACTGGCCTAAGAAGTACAATTCGTGGATTCCAGAAGCAGACGTTGTTCGATATCAGACAGTATAAAAGGCCTCAGCACATGTTTGACTTTTCATTAGCATGGAAGAAATTGTAGAGACGCAACCTTTGTCAAGAAGTCAGTCGGGTGATACCTGGACATTGTTTGGTAAACGTGTGGCCAAATCGGAAACCGTTTTTTTCTCTCAGATCATCATCATATACGTAGTGGTGATTACTGTATCATCAACTTATCTCTCAATCGAGGTAATTCTAACTTGTGGACAGCACTACTCAGCAGTAGCTTGGGTTATCTGCTGCCAAATCCCAAGATCAAAACTAATAAGCACCATGGATAAGTACATTACCATTCGAAGTACAGACAGCATGTCTTACTTTCCTGACAACACACACTGGTCTTTTAGAGTCAATCTATATGACAGACTACATCTCGGTAAAAAGTGGGTGGTAGCAGCCACCGAAATCACCATTCAGAACTGGGAAGTTTCGAGAAAATCAGACTGTCGTGACATCTACATGTGTTCCAACATCTGCCACAGCTCAGACGTTGGAGAAAGAAAGGAGCTTCTTTTGAGACGCATCTGTTTGATGGGGAATAAAAAGGAAAGGTCATTTGTGTTTCCACAATATCATTACATACCCCTGAGACTGGAAGATCTGCAGATCGTGGACATCTATATACAGGACGCAGATGGCAATCCAGCTTCATTTATCACGGGACCAGTGACAGTGACACTTCACGTGAAACCACAGCCTTTTTGGTTTTAAGACATGGACCAATACGTGTTGAAACATTACAATTATTTAAAAATGATGACGAACATTCACGATTATCAGATGACTCTGGGATTACTGAATGAAATGAATGCAGAACAAATGTTGGCCTTGGTGGCGATTGTTCAAGGGTTGCTGGATGGACGTATTAACATCACAGCAGGACAGAAACGTCGATTTTTACAGTCTAACAACGAGTATCTGAACATGTTAAAAATGCTGGTATCACCTGCCGTGATGAATAGAACTAGAAAACGTATATTGAAACAGAACACCCCTTTGTTAGCCTTCATTTTGGACGACAGTCACTTGGATCAGATGAAAGCAAAAACCGTATGGTCAGTGGTCACGGACCGCTGGAGATATGCAGGATCACTATAAATAGGATGTCTGTCAAAAACCATCATCATTTGAGATAGAACCTTCAGAGGAGCAACATGTCAGACCAATACAAGCTATATGTTCCAAACGTGGACAAGTGGACCCGTTTCTACAAGCTGCAGGCACAAGGCAAACTTCAGCCTAACTTCGAAATTCAACGTGGTGGAAAGAGTCAGATCATGTACAGTGTGGATCGATGCCTAGAACTCTACAACCCCACATGGAAAAAAGAAAAAGAAGAACAGAACAAACCCCCGGCACCCAGTGTTGTCATGGTCTCCCCAACGCAGCAAGTAGTAGAACAAGCTAAGGCTGAACAGAAACGTCTTCTGAAAAGTATAAAAGGGAAAGCAACACCACGACCAGTCATGCACATGTCGTCGTGGTTCACGATTTCGACTAATGACTGTTTTCTCTTAACTGAGTTGTCGGGACCCACCAAATCTGTTAGGATGGTACCAGATCTCCCACCTCTTGGTATTTGTATGGTGCCGACCTGAATGATGAATGATGAATCTAGTGGTAAGTCTTCATGGCTTTGCAAAACCTTTTCAATATGACCCAGGATGACGTCAGCATTCAGTTCGGCCAGTGGTTGTAAGGGTACGATAATAGGAGAATTAAGTGAGTCATGGTGGAAAATCACCCGTCCGATGTCACTACCTTGTAGATCGATGGTGGCTTCTTCCAAAACATCTTGGAACATGGTATGTAATTCTCCGTGTAAATCTTTGAGTTTTTCCCCTTGCCACTGTTCGTTGAATTTAATTTCGAACGTCGTGTCAGTGGCCGCCGTCTTCTTGTGAGTCTTCACACCTTTCTTCTTAAAAGTATATGGTGAAGACCGAGTGGTAGGAGCTTCTGGAACAGGTCCCATTCCACCCATCTGGTTGATTGTGCGCTGGCGTTTTATCGGTGGTTCTGGTGATGATGACGACGGTTGTGACGACGACGACGACGATGATGACAGTGGTGGCGATGGTCTCTTTCCACACTCCAGTTTATGCTTTCTCAGGTCAGGCATTCGTCTGAAGGTATCAGAACAAAACGGACATGGCAGGCCTTTTTTCTTTTTATCTGTTGCTATTTTGGAGGGTTCATCATCACTTGGGTGCCATTCTCCATCATCGATACATAGTTGGGCAAGTTCGTCGTATTCTGGATTCCAGTGTTGATCACATAATTTGACCAATTCTTCGTATTCTTCTTGTGTTATGGATTCAGGAGACCACAAGTTCTCAGAATCACTGATTTCGGGAACCGATGGGGATGTACTATCTTCCTGGGATTGTTGATTGATTTCCTTGCAAATTAATTCAATCAATTTCATATTAACGTGTTCATCGTTTTCTAGACCAAACTGTCTGGCCCAGCCTAGCAACTCTTCACTGTTAGTGAAAGACTCCACTATGGCAGCTGTGTTGACGATGAAGCGATCCATCTAAAAAAAATATAACCCACCTGAGTTTCTCACCTACCGTCCAAAAATAATAAAGCATCAAATGTACATAATTGTTTTTCCCCCACAAGACTACACACAATATTTGTTGGTATAATTTCAGCCTTTGTTTATTTATTTTATATAATCATAATGAAACTACTTATTTGAATGATACACATGCATAACTGTACAAAAAACATTGTTTGTACTCTTCACACAATAATGTCATTAAAGAAATACATGAAAAAATCTAGGCAATATAAAAAGAGTGTAATTCAAACTCTACGGAGTAACTGGTGTATTTGTAAGAAAAAATACAGTTTAAACAAATAAGATGAATATGTGATTCGTGTAAAATGCAAAAAAAAAAACCCCAAAAAAAACCAAAACACGTTTCTATACCGTTGACATACAATAGCGATACAACAGAGTGATACGAACCCAGTACATTCTAGCCATAAGACCGACAGTGTGACAGATATGAATGTCAAGGGGTGGTGGTGGGGGTGGTATTATGCTTATTGTATACCATATCATATTAAATCTATCAATTAAACAATTACCGAATGGTCTTTGTTAAAACTATTTATTAATTTTCATAAACACAATGAAACATAAATGTGTGCCTTGTAAGTAGCGAACTTCAGTTTGTATAATCACTCTAATTTTAATTCAAACGCCCTTAACGTATCAGTTACGGTGAGTGAACCCATCGGTATTTTCGCAAAGTGTTTCTTACACTCCAGCCAAATGTTTAGCGCCTGGAAAACATTACACAGTTGTGTACTTGTTGTCTAATGGTGTCGACGGACTAGGTCGAGTCATTGATAATGATCTGAGCGCCAGAGTTTTAGAACCAGTGAATGTCAAGAGTTCATATGATAAATATGGTATTTGTGCCGTGCACTGATGTGGCCTGTTTTAAAGCGGCAATATCGTGGCATTGAACTTACTTGTTACAAAAAAAAAAAATGAGGGAATTGGAATCGCACTAACATGACTAAAAATCCTTGACATTTTCTTAAATATGTGAAGGCCTCCGAGAAAATCAGAACGGCATATGTAAATTAGATATGTAAATTATATAGTATACTACAAGTAAAGGGTTTTTTCCCCTTGATTTTGGCGCGCTTCATGAAACTAAGATATAAAAGAACATGAGGCATGTCTCTCTACAGACACGCACCATGGAACACTGGTTCGACGACACTACGTATGTATATACTACTTAATATTAACTTTGTAATATTTTATTCTGAAATAATTATTTTCATCATTTTTGAATAACATTTTACTACTATAACGGATATTTAAAGAAATTTCTTTTGAAGTTTTAACACAAATGCAATGAACATTTGGAAAATTAGAGAGTTGTTGTTAAAAACACCAATACATTTTTGTTTGACATTATATTTTACTAATGTAATTTACAAGTACCAAGAAATTCAATGACTCTTACTGTTCATCTCTCTCTCTCTCTCTCTCTCTCTCTCTCTCTCTCTCTCTCTCTCTCTCTCTCTCTCTCTCTCTCTCTCTCTCTCTCTCTCTCTCTCTCTCTCTCTCTCTCTCTCTCTCTCTCTCTCTCTCTGTGTGTGTGCGTGCGTGCATTATTTAAATTATTTTTCTTTTATTTACAGTCTCGACGAGTTCTTCAAATTACTTGAAGATTATCCGTAAGTGGGCCTACTGTTTTATGTTGTACATTATAAACATGCTTGACAAATGTAAATGCTCAGTTTTATTATAGATCATATTGCAAAACATACACTATATTACTTAGTCAGATTAAATTGTATAGTTTACCTTTTCTAAAAATTATATTATGATATAGATATATTAAAAATATATATGATGACCGTTTGTAATATTTGTTTTCAGTGATGACGCACTAAAGGAAAAAGAAAAGAAGGAGAATCAAGAGAAAGAGAAAAAAGAAGAGAAAGAGAGAAAGATAAAAGAAGAGAAAGAAAGAAAAGAAAACGAAGAGAAAGAAAGAAAAGAAAACGAAGAGAAAGAGAGAAAAGAAAACGAAGAGAAAGAGAGAAAGAAGAAAGAGGAAATCAAACAAGAAAGACCACTTGAATTGACAAGAAAATGAAAAAGAGTAAGCATCTGTTGTGTAATTAAGGTATAACAGTGTGTGATAGCAGTCTTGTTATAATTGTTTGTTTGTATGTTTGTTGCCAAAAATGATTTTAAATATCAATTGAAATGTTTAGTGCGGGTTTTTTTTTTCATTCGGTATTTCTATCAACACCATCTTATTAGAATCATTAGAAAAGAATATAAGACTTTATTAGTAGAATGCTTCAAATATGAAGTAATTTCTTTTATATTTTACTTTAACAGGAAGAAGAAAATGAATGCCCGCTTCTACAAAATTTATTGATGGGGGATTATTTGTGAGTATTTTATTTAATATAACTATAATTCTTGCTCTTTCTTTCTTCAAATTAAAAAATTATATAAGATACACATCTTGTTCATTTTTATTTTTAATTTAATACAATGTACATATTTAATGGAAATTTCAACCGTTTTCTTTCTTGTTTTCAGAAACAGAAGGATGGTACAACCAATCAGAGTTCGATCAACAAAGGCAGAAATAATAAAAATAAAAAAAAACAATTATTGAAGGTAGAAAAAGATGTGCATGATATAATATTGCACATGCCCTTCTAAAAAAAAAAAAAAAAAAAAAAAAAAAAACCTATTATATTTGTATGATGGTCAGTATATTGATACACTGAACACATTCAGATGTGATAGTTTTTTCATACTTCGTCTAGATACTGCCATCAAAAGAACTCAAGGACAAAAACAAGGATATTAGGTAAATATAACTTATTCACTTTATATAGCATACTTTTACTGAACTGATATTTATTGTTCATCTGTATTTTTTTTTTGTACAGCGTCGACACGCGGTTCCTATTTTTAGCGGGTCATTTTTGAGGAGGCAGCTAAACGTGCTTGTTGGGACGTTATTCCACAAGTTGCGATAAAACTGTGTCACATGGAGACCCCCACAATTTTTGGCGGCTAGAGTTTCCCGTTTACATCGCAGTGTACTGATGAATCATATCTCTCCTTGTTGTAGTAATTTCTCCTGACATAAAACTACCACATGGTGAAATGTCACTCCACTTAAGTAAGCGAGCGAACATCTGCTATACATTTTTCAAATTCTTTTCCCCGTCCCTTCCTGTGTTTGATAACAACTTACTGTTTTCTTGACGAACACTTGGTTTCTAAGGGGTATGTTGACAAGTTGTTTCCTCCGCAGTAATTTCTTTCCCTGGGGAAGTCTTGGGTTGTTGAGTAACTTTTTTTCCCACAGCAAAACAGAATGTAGGTCTCGTTTGTATACTTATATTTGACGAGCAAATGAAGATACTAAGAAAATACTCTATTTATACTCTAAATTAGCAGTCCAAGGTCAGTCCAAGGACGTCAGAACCTGGCCAAGGCCAGCCCCCAAGGACGTCAGTAACGGCCCAAGTATGCCAAGGCTAAAATATGAGTCACGGCTGCTTACCTGTATCAGGTATGCCAGTCACTGCCCTCTAGATAGGTCAAGGCTAGGTGATGAGTCACACACCAAGTACGTCAAGGCTATGACTTACGCCAAGGTCGCACACCTGCCCAGGTATACCAGTCACTATCCTCTAAGTCGATCAATGCTAAACAAATCGGTCAGGGCCAGTCCAAGGACATCAGTACCAACCTAAATCGGTCAGGGCCAGTCCAAGGACATCAGTACCATCCTAAGTCGGTCAGGGACACGGGGCGAGCGTTCACCCTAGTAGACCACACCACTATGACTCACACCTGCCAAGTACACCAAGGGCAAGGTCACGGAAAAGTAGGTCATGACCCCAGGAAGGCCCTCATACTACTGCGATAGACAGAAAGAGGAGGAACGCGATAGACAGAAAGAGGAACGTGATAGAGATTATGAAAGAGAGAAAGATGAACGCGATAGACAGAAAGAGGAACGAGAAAGAGGAACGCGATAGACAGAAAGAGGAACGCGATAGAGAATATGAAAGAGAGAAAGATGAACGCGAATTAGCATTTCGTAGAGAGCAGATGAATTCAGAGCGCGGCAGAAATGATATTAGAAATAGATCGCATGACCGAGATTCACCTGACAGTTATTATAACCATCCCCCATTTGATGCTAGTCGTTACCTACGTATGGTCCCACCATTTAATGAAAGCTAGGTTGACGAATTTTTTTCATTGTTTGAAAATATAGCTATTAAAGCTGAGTGGCCGAGAGATAAGTGGATAGTCTTACTTTATTCCACGTTAAAGGGAAAAGCACAACGCATTTTTGCTTCTTTGACTGTAGAAGATAGTTCAGATTATGATATTTTGAAAGCTGCAGTGTTATCTGGTTACGCTTTGATTCCGGAGGCTTACCGACAAAAATTCCGTCGGCATTTTAAACGTGAAGCACAAACATACATTGAATTTTCGCGTGAACACGAAATGCTATTTGGAAAATGGATTAATTCTAACGAATGCAAGGATAATTTTGACAAGCTAAGAGAGTTAATTTTGCTTGAGAGTTTTAAGGAAGGGGTATCTCCCGCAGTGCGATTATATTTAGAAGATAGGCAGGTTTCTACTCTAAATGACGCTGCTAGACTGGCTGACGAATACTGTCTTGTGCATGGTCGCGAAAAACATCCAGGTCGTAACCAGCACCCTCCTAGTATTAGGACTACTACTGATAGCGATTGGGATAGACAAAACCGCAATACTCAAACAGGTAGTCGTAATACTCCGCCACCAGTATGGAACAGTCACGATAGGTATGGCCCTGGGAATAATGGTGTGACTAATGAAAACAGAGATAGGAGGCCTGTAACAAAATGTACGATTTCTGGTAAGCTTGGTCACACTGCTGCCCGTTGTTATCAACGTATAGGATACCCCCCAAGGTTTAATGAAACCAGGAGAGTGTCAGGCCAAAGTAATGGCAATGTTCCGACTGGCCTAGTAAACACCATCACTGCCGCACCAACGGACAACGAAGTGGAATGTGGACGACCATTTCCAGAAATTTCTCAGCGAAACTACGAACATTTTGGCCATTTTTTATTGAAAGGACATGTCAAGTGTCATGAACATGACCCATTGAGGGAGCCCATTATCGTGTTAAGAGACGCCGGGTCAGCTCAAACTTTGGTTGTGCGAAGCGCATTACCTGCAGCGGCGGAAGCCGAGAATGATCAAGGCCTGGTTGTGAAGGGCGTGACCGGGTCTGATTTAACAGTTCCACTGTATCGCGTATTTATTTCTACAGCTAAGGTAGAAAGGTATCTCACCGTGGGGATAGTGGAGGAATTACCCGTCCCAGGAGTAAGCGTTTTGCTAGGGAATGATGTCATGCGAATGACAGATGCGGGTACAGCTCTGCCACGTGTTACAGAATGTCCAACAGCAAACTCCCAGACGGAGAAGTTGAATCAAGAAAATCCGAGAATGTTTGAGTCCTGTGTGGTAACTCGGTCCCAATCCAATATATATTAACATGCTCCTATACCACTAGGGTTTCAAGCATGTACTCGGTCCCAAGCAAAACTGAAAACTCAGTATGCACAGAAAGAGATGTGTGAAATGCCTACCATCAACTTGGGTGAAACATTTATTGCTGACGGCGAAGTTGTTCGACCCAGGGAGGTTGTACGCAGGGCACCTGTCACGCAGGTAAATGGCGAGCGCATACCTGATGCATTGGCTCACCTGAATATCACCCGAGGAGAGCTGACTGAACTACAAACAGCAGACTGTACATTGATAGCTGAGAGAGGAAAGGCATTATCAGGAGATGAAATTAGTAAAGTGCCTGTTGGTTATTATTACGACAACGGTTTGCTGATGCACAAACACCGACCAAGCGATGTGCCTGCTGGCAATGATTGGCAAGAACGGACCTGTGTGGTCATCCCGCATACCTGCAGAATGGGTATTCTGAAACTAAGTCATGACGGACCTATGGCTGGACACTCGGGCGTCTCCAAAACTTGTGATAGGGTGACAAAACTATTTTATTGGCCGGGAATTCGGGCAGATGTGAAGGAATTCTGTCGCACCTGTAAGACCTGTCAGTTAGCAGGAAAGCCTAATCAAACTCCAATTAAAGTACCCTTGCTACCTATACCAGTGCTGAATGAAGCGTTCAGCCACGTAGTGATTGACTGTGTGGGGCCATTACCTCGTACCAAATCAGGCTATGAATATATACTTACCGTCATGTGTAGAGATACCAGATTTCCGCACGCGATTGCGTTACGCAATATAAACGCATCCTCAATAGTTAAAGTACTTTCTGAGTACTTCGCATTAACAGGACTGCCGCAGACATTGCAAAGCGATCAGGGATCAAATTTCACCTCCAATTTGTTTCGACAAGTGTTACGTGAATTAGGTGTAAAACAATATACCTCGACTGCATACCACGCGCAAAGCCAAGGCTGTATTGAACGTTTTCATCAAACGCTTAAGTCGATGCTGCGTACATATTGTTTAGGCCATCAAACTATTATCCTGTTCAATTATTTAGACCCAAAGTTTTTTGCAAATGTTACGTTTATTTCCTATTCGATATTTGTTTTCTTTGCATTTACATGAAAACAAACCCAAACCCCGACAGGTTTTATATACAAATCATCATATAAAATGCACGAAGTTGACTTAATTCCACTTTTTAAAAATCTCTGTGTGTTCGGAATGCACATTATTTCTCCTATAAATAACTAAGGTCATTTGCATATCAAAAGCATCATTCTATAGTGCGTTTCAAACTAATGTTCGGTGCTATCGTCCTATCCGCACAAATCGTAGTATGACCTATATTTAAGAAAATATCTGTAAACATGAAGCAGGCGCGGATTCAGGTGGGGAGTTCAAGTGACAAAACCTCAGTTTGAAAAAAAAAAATGTATCAAATATTATAATTATATTGTGGAATACACAAGCGCGCGCGCTGAAGGGAGAGACATACATACAGAGAGAGAGAGAGAGAGAGAGAGAGAGAGAGAGAGAGAGAGAGAGAGAGAGAGAGAGAGAGAGAGAGAGAGACGTCATTTATGTAACGACGCACTCAACATATTTTAATCTATGGTTATAGGGAGAGAGAGAGAGAAGAATATGGTATGCATGCGATTGGTGGAGGTGTGACCCTCTGCACAACCCCAACCCCACTTAAGGCTTCTTTTGTATATGGAGCGGGACGTAGCTCAGAGGTAAAGCGTTCGCTCATGGTAGGTCGACTGATCGATCCCACATGGTGGACCCATTGGGTTGTGTCTAGTTCCAGCCTGTGCACCACAACTGATGTATAAAGGCTGTGGTATGTGCTATCCTGTCTATGGGATGGTGCATATAAAACGTCCCTCATTGCTTATCAAAATTGCTTATCGGAAACAGTGGCCCATGTGGCGGTAGCGAGTTTCTTTCTCACTGTCATAATGCTCCTTAACCGTTTTGTCTGACGCCACATAAACGTATATCAAATGCGTTGAGTGTGTCGTTAAATAAACATTTCTCTCGTATGTATGTGTAGTCTATATGCATTTCTAGTCGATTAGTTTACATGTTGTTAGGTTGTTTGATAGTGAATGATATGGAAATAAATTGTTTTTGGTGTTAAAGAGTTCATGCATACATTAAAGTAATACTCCTGATGGGTATGGAGAAATAACTTAATCAGTCGACAAACTCATTTCTTCATCACTATCTTCGTTAAGGGGGACTATCACAGGGGGTATTTTATTTCTTATAAAACTATTTTGTTTTCTAAAATCTTCTTCGATCTTTATTACATGTTTAACTGCGTCAGAGAAGTGTGCAGGTGTGACAGAGTTCAATGCATGTGCAAGTTCTCTCCGCACCGTGGTAATTTTACCATCATTATGACGAGCTATGTGCCCTTTGACTTGACTCCAGATCAGTTCTATCGGATTGAGTTCAGAATGTCTTGGCGGCAGTCTTAGACACAAGTGCCCATGGCGTTCAGCAATATCATCAGTAACAAATTGCTGTGCACATTTGTTACTTTTCACAATTTCATAAAGAACTGGCTTTGTCATGTTACTCTCAAAAGGTATATTTTTGTTTCGTAGCGACGACTGAATTTCTTCCTTTTTAGCGTTTAGTGCAGGACATCGTGTAATCTCAGTTAATTTGTTGTGGTAGCTTGCGTTATCCATGACGATAACAGAAGGTTCTGGTAGAGAAGGCATAAGTTGTTCTTCAAACCATTTGATGAAATTGTCATGATTCATCTCACCATGATAGTCTCCGTCTGTGTTTTTTAGCCTCAAAGATCAATTCACAGCCATCTATCAATCCATATTTATCACAGCCAGCATGACAAATAATAAGTCTTTTTCCCTTCCCAGTCACCGAACAGAGTTTAGGAACTCTATCAGCAGCGTCTGATTTCGGCAGGTGATTGGCGGTACTTGTGCTCGGGTGGATATCTGTCCAGTGGTGGGATGTTGTGTGGTTGACATTCACCCAGGTCTCATCTTGATACACTATTAAATACCCCTGTTCTCGTAAACTGGATATTTCATGGAGATAAGACAGTCTCCTGTCTGATATATTGGCGTCCTCAAAAATCACTTTTCCGGTTGTAGACATATGTTGGTATTTAAAATCGAGGTCATGGAGTGTTCTTCGTAAAGTTGATATGGATATGTTGATTCCACATTCCTCCCTTAAATCCACGTTAATCTTATGTAATGTAGGTAATTCGCCCTCTCTATAAAATCTGTATACTCGTCGTCTAATAACATCTTTATCAAATAAATTGATGAGTTTTCGGTCGCATTTTTTAACAGTGATTTCCGTGCTCGGATTCGTAGAGCTTAGATTTTTCACAGTTCTTTTTACTGTTGAAACCGAAAACTTTAAGTGCAGCGGCAACTCGATCGACAATTCGATAAGAAGCATACCTAGGTCTACCGCGCTGATATTCATCTTCACAATAATCGAAAACGTTCTTAATACACGATTTTACATCAACTGAAGTGTTTTTCGATTTACCCATATTTTTCCTCAAATAACAATAACAAGAATGTCGACTAATACATTTTCAATGAATTTATATACCCTACCTAACTTGTATTTTACGTGGTTTACACATTGCTACAATAGCACGTGCAGTCATAGATCGAAATAATGATGTTATTGACCAAGCAATGCTATCGTATTTTGGACATTCAGGGCTGTGTCTGCGGGATGAAAAAGTGGTTGAACCCATACGAGTCCGAACAATAGCCCTTTGGTTTTTTGCATTACAAATGTAACACCCCACCCCCAAACCCCAGCCCCTAGCACCACCATAAATACTATATATATATATATATATATATATATATATATATATATATATATATATATATATATTTAGAGGCAAATTAAATAACATTTTTATTATTATTTGATGTTGGTGGCCTTTGACATTTTCTCCCCCCCCCCCCCCCCCCCCCCTGGTCTTTTGGGTCCGGCCCTGCATTAAATTTATTTATAAATTTGGAAAGCACATTCCTGCGGTGTGTGAGGTGATTTGTGTTTATTACTGTGCTACACCTCAGTTGTGTTAGGTTAGGTATGGTATGCTAATATATAATTGATATAATAAAATAAAAATACATAATACATTAGCTAAATTGATTAAATATAATGCACCTACAAGAAAGGATTACATGTTCTGTTTGTTTACATCTATGTTTAACGGAAAGATTAGACAATGCTGTTACACCCTGCAAAACAATAATAACCTTTATTTAGTGAAACAAGCTATAATGGCCTTCACGTACCCTCAGATCCCAATCTTTTGATATGCAAATGACCTTAGTTATTTATAGGAGAAATAACGTGCATTCCGAACACACAGAGATTTTTAAAAAGTGGAATTAAGTCAACTTCGTGCATTTTATATGATGATTTGTATATAAAACCTGTCGGGGTTTGGGTTTGTTTTCATGTAAATGCAAAGAAAACAAATATCGAATAGGAAATAAACGTAACATTTGCAAAAAAACTTTGGGTCTAAATAATTGAACAGGATAATAGTTGGGATATCGGACTGCACATGGTAATGTTTGCTGCTCGTGACACAGTGCAGGAGTCATTGGGATACACCCCATTTGAGTTAGTGTATGGCCACGCGGTGCGAGGGCCTCTAAAATTGGTTTATGAGGCATGGACCTCAGAATCCCAACCAAAAGATCTGCTAACATATGTCATGGATTTTAAAACGCGTTTGTATGAGGCTACTAATGCTGCCAGTGCCGCTATTACGACAGCTCAGGCCAAGATGAAAACTTGGTATGATAAATCCGCTTCGGCCAGACAGTTAGACGCGGGTGATGAAGTTTTGGTTCTGTTTCCGTTAGTAGGAAATTCTTTACAAGCAAAATACCAAGGTCCATATACAGTTGAAAAGAGATTAAATGATGTGAACTATTTGATCCGAACTCCCGACCGGAGAAAGACGCACCAGGTGTGTCACATAAATTTGTTAAAGAAGTACTATCCTCGGAAAAATGATGATATGGTCATAAACCCTGCGAGAGAGCCCGTATGCTCTGTAAATCCTGTCGACAGACCGATCAGTGAAAACGATTCACACCTACATGCAGCCGAACCGCGGTTACGTAACTCTCAGGTCATAAACAATCTTTCGACAAAGTACGCCACCTTACTGTGGAGCAACAGCGGGATATTCGCGGATTAATTCAAGAACACATCAGCGTGTTTGGGGACGTACCCACATGTACCAATACTGTTGAACATGATGTAGATATAGGTGACACTGTGCCGATAAAACAGAATCCTTATAGATTAAACCCTGCTAAACGTGCAGTCATGAAAGCCGAAATTCAAAGTATGCTGGATATGGGAATTGTTGTGCCTAGTGTCAGTGCGTGGAGTTCCCCATGCATTTTAGTTCCTAAACCGGACGGAGGTGTTCGTTTATGTACCGATTACCGTCGCGTAAATGCGGTAACAAAGAGTGATTGTTATTCATTACCACGAATTGAGGATTGTATTGATGAAATCGGAGAAGCAAAAGTTGTGAGCCGTTACGATTTACTGAAAGGGTATTATCAAATCCCTATAACAACTAGAGCTCGTGAGATCTCCGCGTTTGCCACACCCGATGGTCTGTACGAGTATACCGTAACTCCATTCGGCATGCGAAATGCACCCGCTACATTTCAACGTATGATAAACACTGTTATCCAAGGTTTAGACGGATGCAGGGCTTATATAGACGACGTAGTGATTTTCAGTAACACATGGAAGGAACACATGGAACGAAATCGCATATTTCTAAACCGGGTGGGAGAAGCGCATCTCACCATTAATCTGGTTAAAACAGAATTTGCTCGTGCCACAGTCACATTTTTAGGACATGTTGTCGGTCAGGGTAAAGTTCGTCCTGTTGATGCCAAAGTGCAAGCTATTGGTGAGTTCGCGAGACCAGATGGTAAACGCAGTCTTATGCGGTTCTTAGGTACCGTCGGGTACTATGCAAGTATTGTAGAAATTTCGCGGATGTTGTATCTCCTCTTACCAACCTACTTCGCAAAAACACAAAATATGTTTGGACTAATGATTGTGAACGGGCTTTCAAAAATGTAAAGGGTTTATTGACTAATTCCCCTGTGCTTATGGCTCCAAACTTCGAAAAGCCATTCAAACTAGCCGTTGACGCTAGTGACGTTGGTACGGGTGCTGTTTTGTTGCAAGAAGACACCCAGGGGATTGAACATCCTATCTGTTATTATTCCAAAAAATTTAATCCCCATCAGCGAAATTATTCTACCATTGAGAAAGAAGCTTTAGCATTAATTTTAGCTCTACAATACTTTGAAATCTATCTGAGTCAGGCTAATTATCAGATTGTGGTGCTGACAGATCATAACCCTGTTAAGGCCTCTCCCTACAATTTCAAAATGTAATTCAGGTTTACACAAGATGACAGACCAATGGTAAATTCCAATGTTCCAAATCTTAAAGGCATATTCCCACGGGCAAGTTTACAAATCTGTTCGCAACCCCAGGTTTACCAAGTCATATAAATAAAAGTAACCTTGATTAATATAGTGGCTGTCTGTGTACGTAAAATTTCAATGTCAGACTCACTGATATTTATTGCTTAATTGGTTGACGAGCCGATTGATATCAATGACTCTAAATTTGGAATGTTTTATAACCTTGGATACAAGAGTCGTATTTTTTTCCTTGTCAGTGGTAGCGTGAAGAATGTGGATCCTAACCAGATGACATAGAATGTGGATCAAAATTCAGGCTGAAAATACAAAGGTATAGGTTCCAGGTTCTTCGATCAATCACACGGACCAAGGGTCATAACTCTGTTTTTACAAGTCAAAGCCCAGGCCAAACTACTACATGATACGGACTATAATTTAGTAACTTGCATTGAAGTGAAGTAGGACAGTTATAATTTAAAATCTAAATTGAGTTATGTCACTTGGCCCATGTTTTCATCACTTTATAAGGTAATTCAATACCCTGGCTTCATATAATAGCAACAGCTGACTGTACTCTGTTGTGTGTTTATTCTTTTGTAATACACACTAAAACAGTTTACACACATGTAAAATGGTATTTGCATTTTACACACTTCCAAATATGTCAAAGAAAATGGTACAGATGGTGAGAAAACTTTTTCATCGTCATAAAATGATCAGTGAAATACCCCTTTTCACCAGTACTTTTGCTACACAAATGTATACGAGATACCTACCAAAGTTGTCTCGTCAATGCAGCAGTGAAATACCCCTTTTTTACCAGTACTTTTGCTACACAAATGTATATGAGATACCTACCAAAGTTGTCTCGTCAATGCAGCAGTGAAATACCCCTTTTTACCAGTACTTTTGCTACACAAATGTATATGAGATACCTACTAAAGTTGCCTCGTCAATGCAGCAGAATGTAGAAAATGGCATCTAGAATTCAAAATGTTCTGAGGGGTGGGGGGCATGCCCCCCCGGACACCCCCCCCCCCCAGCACTCCCTCGTTTCGCTCGGGTGTACACTCGCCTCCCTAATATTAATTAGCTTCTGACGCCTCTGAGCAATATATATAGGACCGGCCTCGGTGGCGTCGTGGTTAGGCCATCGGTCTACAGGCTGGAAGGTACTGGGTTCGGATCCCAGTCGAGGCATGGGATTTTGAATCCAGATATCGACTCCAAACCCCGAGTGAGTGCTCCGCAAGGCTCAATGGGTAGGTGCACTTGCACTTGCACCGACCAGTGATCCATAACTGGTTCAACAAAGGCCATGGTTTGTGCTATCCTGCCTGTGGGAAGCGCAAATAAAAGATCCCTTGCTGCCTGTCGTAAAAGAGTAGCCTATGTGGCGACAGCGGGTTTCCTCTAAAAAAACCAGTGTCAGAATGACCATATGTTTGACGTCCAATAGCCGATGATAAGATAAAAAATGTGGCATCGTTAAATAAAACAAACTTTGCTTTACTTTACTGTGAGCAATATATATCCACACCGTAGGAATGGTGTACAGCAGGAGTTAATTGCACACCAGGAAATGCTTGATTTTCTATCACTGAAGAAAGAATTAATTTCGTTATCACAGTCAGATTTTTGAAAATATCTTAATATATAATTAACTAATCTGTATGAAATTTTTGCCTGTAACAATATACAGTTTAATTGACTTCCATGCATGATTTCCTTTGCCATTCACGAACAGCATGAATGAATGGTACTGATTCGGTGTCCACCGTAGAACTTCATCTCTTTTTCACAACAAACACTACACAATGTCTTTCATAACATCTAAAACTGAATACATAACCTTTTTCGTAGATGATCATTGAATCTTCATGTAAAATATCTAAGCTTTGTGTTTAGTATTAACTGCACAATCCGCTTCTAAAGACGAGTCTTGTAAATACACCAGTGTACGACGCGCACCAGCCCGCGTGTACGACGCACACCAGCCTGCGTGTACGACGCGCACCCATTTGCCAAGTGTACGAATTGCACCCCGTAATATATATATATACTACTCAAAAGAATTTAAGGGTCAGACGATATTTTCGACATTATTTTCTAAATGTCAATTATATTAGCTAGACCATAATGTCACGCATGGTATTGTTCCATTTTGACAAAAGTGGGTCTAAGCAACCCATAAATGAATTAAAATCCACTGTCATTGACACTGTCGACTAGTTCTAATGGCGAAAACATGCTTACATTTGCACGTAAATTAGGGCGAAAGCGAAAGTTCTGCTAAGTGCCCATAACTTGCTTTTTCACAAAGCGCTTCATTTGCACGCTTTGCACGTGTATTCCATGTTCCCAATGCTGAATTTCCGTATAATTGGAGCTTGCGTTCGTGTACGGTGCACACTCCAAATTCGACAATGGTACGACTTCAACTGACTATCGAAGATCGAGGAAGGGCTATTGCTTGGCTTCAGGATGGCAATACACAAAGAAATGTTGCTCTGAGACTTGGTGTCAGTCAGAGTGTCGTTGGCCGACTGTGGCAACGGTACCAAGCAACGAATTCTGTTCGAAATCGTCCACGTTCGGGAAGACCCCGAAGCACTACAAATAGAGAGGACCGCTACATCACCAATATGGCTCTACGTCAACGCACAACCACTGCACGCCGATTACGTGACAATCTGCGGACTGCGACTGGAACTCGAGTGTCTGATCAAACCGTACGCAATCGTCTGAGAGCCAATAATCTACGCTGCCGTCGCCAGGCTGTTCGACCACCATTCCTACCACGTCACAGAACGGCCAGACGTCACTGGTGCACGCTTCATCTGCGGTGGCAACGTGTTCAGTGGGGTCGAGTGATGTTCACTGATGAGTCCAGTTTTAGTCCCGACGGTCGGGTTCGTGTCTACAGACGTCCTGGGGAGCGCTTCGCTGACGTTAACGTTAGACAACGTCACCGGTTCGGTGGTGGCAGCGTCATGGTGTGGGGCGGCATCTCTATCCATCACAGGACTCCCCTCTATGTGGTGGATGGCAATCTGAATGGAATCCGCTATCTGAATGAGATTATTCGGCCGTTGGTTCTCCCATGCCTTCAGCAGATTGGCGGCGGGGCAGTTCTGCAGGATTACAATGCCAGACCCCACCGCGCCAGGGTGGTAACAGACTTTCTCAGACAACAAGGTATCGCCAGGATGGATTGGCCAGCATATTCGCCTGACTTGGCCCCAACAGAGACCGCCTGGGACGAATTAGGCAGGAAAGTTCGGGATAACCATGCCCCTCCGGCCAACCTTCATGATATGGGTCAACTTCTTATGGCAGAGTGGCAGGCCATTCCCCAAGAGTTCTTCAGACGTCTGATCAACAGCATGAGGCAACGATGTGTCGAGTGTATTCGCGCCAAAGGTGGATTCACACACTATTAAACGAATGTTCTAATGTGTAAAATCCATGTTTGACAACCTTCAACTTTGACAGCATGTCATGTGACTTTCTTGTATACAGTGACATTTATTTGTGGTTTTTTTGTAAATATGGAACAATAAAAAAAAAAATTGGTGTAGTTTACATCATCAATCTAATACACTGAAACTTATTTGGTTATAAATTTTTGACCCTTAAATTCTTTTGAGTAGTATATATATTTTGGTTTCTCTGTAGATCGTGTTCTTTTTATGAATTATTTTTCTTTTATAACTACATTTCTATCCAAATTAACATACAGGTATCACATGTATATGCATGTGACTGTTGAACTGTGGTGCGTGCGTGCGTGTGTGTGTGTGTGTTTTGACAAACCCGGACATTTTCATATTTATTTATTATCAATAGCATAAACGTCATGAAATGTTCACAATTATTATTTGTGTGAAATTATGGAAAATGTAGCACCCTGGTTTGTGACCATGGCTTAAGGCATTAATGTTGGCTAACTACAATTATTTCCAACTTATTTTCGTGCTTATATCCAATTAAAGTTCAAGCACGCTGTCCTGGACACACACCTAAGCTATCTGGTCAGGCTGTCCAGGACAGAGGGTTTAGCAGTTAGTGGTTAGGGGAGGGGGGGGGGGGGGATTCGGTGTAGTGGCCTTAACCTACTCAGTGGGAGCCGGTACCGTGATGCGAACCCAGTACCTACCAGCCGTATGCCCGATAACTTAACTTCTACGTCACTGAGGCCGGTAAATATTATCTTTCTGAATGGACCACTGGACCTCAGGGGAATAAATTTAAACAACAACAAATCAAGGTGTACCAGTCACATCTACATCAATCAAAAACCGGATCGTTGTGTGTAACTCATGCGGGCAGACGTTTTCATTTAGGCATAATCATCGAAGTCATCAGCGTGTAAAGCATGACGACAATGCTACCTACAGCTGCACACTGCGTCCGAAAGGTTTATGAGCAAAGAACATGGACATGTCAATAATCATACAGACGTGAAACTGTCTAGCAGCTGCCTCAGCTGTACGAAAACGTTTGCTTTTAAATCAGCTCTTAGGAATGAAATACCAAAGGTTGCACTATGCCCAGTAGTATTCCAAAATTCCATTGTGGTCAACGTACTAAGTCGTTTTCCTACAAAAGATATCAAAAGGATCATGTGAAAAGTATGCACTCACTCTAGTTTCATTATGTGAATATGGAGCATGGTACAAATACCGTTCTTTCTTGGGGAAAATACGGAGATAGGAGATGTTTGGCGCAATGACTTAAGTTGCTGTATATTTGGTTTTGCTGTATGTCACAGTGGATCTGTGTTATGGTATGTCATTGTTGTGGTATCTGTTTCAAGCCATCATGTCCACATGTTTTTTATATTTCATAGAAAACGTAGGTATTTGTGTTTAAGTGCACGGACTGATGCCATACTGTTTTCCAGGTATTTTGTTGTTATACAAATGTCAACAATCAGTACATCTTTGTTAACTCGGACGATAACCACAGTTTATAGAAGAAAGTATTGTCAGGCATATTTTGGTTTTGATTTTACTTATGTTTGCAATACACGAGATGTCATGTCATGTCATAGGGTTTTACGTGCACATTCAGAACAAGCTGTTGTAGCGCACGCCTGTCGTGGGCACAAGAGCCGGCCTTAGCCGGCTCCTCCGTCCATGACAGAAAAGGTTGGGGGGGGGGGGAGAGAGAGGAGGGACCGTCTGCACTGGCAGGAGCAAGGGGCACCAGCAGCCCGATCAAATCGGTAGCAGGCGGGTGAATACACGACATTAAATTGTTTTATTTATACGTTTTACTCTAGAAGCGACGGGGTATGACGTAGCTCAGCGGTAAGGCGTTCGCTCGATGCGCGGTCGGTCTGGGATCGATCCCCGTCGGTGGGCCCATTGGGCTATTTCTTGTTCCAGCCAGTGAATCACAACTGGTATATCAAAGACCGTGGTATGTACTACCCTGTCTGTGGGATGGTGCATATAAAAAAAATCCCTTGCTGCGAATCAAAAGAGTAGCCCATGAAGTGGCGACAGCGGGTTTCCTTTCTCAATATCTATGTAGTCCTTAACCATATGCCTGACGCCACATATCCGTAAATAAAATGTGTTGAGTGCGTCGTTAAATAAAACATTTCTTTCTTACTAGAGGCGACGCCACACAATACGAGTGTCTCCTACAAGGATACTCACGAGAATAGCCGAGTGACAAGACAAACAGAATCAGAGAGAATCAGTTCGCAGAGAAATGCTGAATGTTTTTGGCAGTCATGACAGTAGCAACTAAAATACATTTGCACTCTGCTTCGAACCTTGATATTAATAATTTTGAAGGTGGATTATTACCAAAACAGTATTTTATTACGTCAATGAAGCTTGTATTTGCCTAATTATAATGTTTACAACCATGTGGTTCTATGATAATGGTGGTCTAAAAAAAATATATTAAGAATAGTACATTATTATAGTACTATGCATTAGACGACATTTTTCTAAAAAAAATAAAAAAATTGATGTCAAATGGCATTCTAATTAATTTAATTAGCAAATTATCTAGCTAATAAACGCATAATATTGTTGACCATCAAAGAAAACGACAAATAACTCACTTTTAATGCAGGGCTAGCTCTGGTTGATCGGAAAACTTCGCCAAATTAACAATTATTACGGTACATGAAATTTATTCGCCAAATTAAAAAACAAATTTGTAATTGTATAAATTAAAATTGGCTAACTTGGTGAGTGCCAGAGCTAGCCCTGCTCGGTGCGTTAGTTCTTTATTTTTCTCTCGCTTCGGAGGTCGCAATATCCTGTGTCGAATAATACCCGGCGTCAATCATGTCGTACAAAAAGGTTAATTTCAACGTGATCTATCTAGGTCAACGGCCTTGACTCGACCCGACCTAGTTTGTCAACCAAGCAATCTTTAGTAATTTCCTACTTGGTTTTCGATGTACCACAGCTTTAGTCTTTATAACTTAATACTTTTTCGATGTTATTCTTTTGATGAACACGCAACTATAATAATGGAGGCAGGACATTGCATCAAGATTTGTTTATTTTGCGTTTCAAACGTTTAAAGATTAGTAAGTGCTCTAGAGTAAAGGCTGTGCTATTGTTATTTAGGCCTAGAATGTTTACTGCAAACAAATATATTTATGTTAATTCAAATTACAGGTTTAACTTTAAGGTTAACTTGTGTTGGCTGATGAAATATTAAAGGTGCATTTTCAAAGTCGCAAATGACATGTAATTCCTAGCGTAAGGAGACCAGTTTCGGTGAGCATACCAATGTTTATAAATAGATAGTTGTTATTCAGTATTATAACTAGACAGCAGTACAGCTGATAACAAACCAAAATAAGTTTTTAAATATTTTTTCTTTCAAATTATAATCTGAAAATGAGTGGGGGGAAAAAGGTATTAAATAATTAAGAAATATGCGAAGTTTTAGTTCATCAACTTGATCAAGATTAACTTGCACTTGTAGCCAAAGCTAATCTTGATGAACTAGCGAAGTTTATGATTTTAGAAGTGGGGTAAGTTCAATCTTGCCTTTTTTGATCATTTTAACCTAATTTTTACGAACATTTCTACAGAATGTGACAGACTTTTGTTTACTCTTCCCACAGAAAAGTCAACAGTGCTAGAAACCTTCAAATGCACTACTGTTGTAAATATAAACACGCAATCGACACATTCACAGAACCAGGGCAACACATGACAATTAGGCTTAACTTAAGAATATAAAAATTGTAATTTGTGGATAATGTCCACGGTTAGAACGTTAAAACGTATTACCTATGGCAAGTTTGAAATGCTCCTCCGTATCTACATAATGGTAATTTTGAGCTTGCCTTTGTAAAGTAATTTAAATAAACCAGTAACTTTTGCTGCAAATTTAATCATAAAATTAAAAACCAATTATGATCCCTCGGGGGACAGAAATCATGTTTATCCAATGGCAAAAAAGTGCCATCTACATGCATGTCATTTGATATCACATCTACAGCAGTTGTTGTTGGTGCTATTGTTAAGTTCAGTCTCTGTTTTCACCTTGCATAAACAGTTCTTTCTTGAGAATCCATGGTGAAAAATATTAAATAGGCACTATTTTTTTAAATATTACCATCGATCGACATCCCAAACGACAAAAACACAAATACAATAGTTACTGAAATACTGTTCTACATTTTTCAGCTTCAATACATGAAGCAAAATAGATTGCAAAAAACAAATCCATTCTAGTATAAACATGCATTTGCAAAAAAGTGTCGTAACGCGCATGTGCGATTCACCATTTTTCATTTCTAAGGCCACTACATGAACAAATATATGTTTCCTAACACTGCACACTTGACGAACAATTTGTTTAATATTTTTTTAAACAGTTCGTTTAATATTTTTTGAAACGGAAATATTCAGTTTGTCAAGCATTCTGGTCCGGCCCGTGTTTTACCAACACCAATCGCTAACACTTAATGTCAATATGGATAGGCATTACTTTCATACCAATATCACTTTTTTAATGAATTGATTCTTAATTAACACAATTTATACACTCAAAATCATTTACAATTGTTATGAATGGATTATGAATATTATTCACTACAGTGGAGGCACAATAATGTAGCATACCTTTTGCAGATTGAATACAAATTCTAACAACAGGGGACTTAAAAAATCATAAAAATTAAATGATTTAGCCTTGTTGATCTGGCACGTGTGAGGTCATGTGACACGCACCGAATGTTAATTCATCTTCCTCCATTTTAAGTTAATTTCTACGAGCCATGTGGTACTCGATATCAGTAATTTTAAGGAATAAACAAAAACGACTTAGTAAACTTAATGGTTTTAGGGGTTTGTAAAGTTTTGTAATTAGATACTTACTTGTCTGAACTTTATTGTTAATGAAATGTTCTAGAACTGTGTAGAATAACCTCACAAATGAACGACAAGCAGACGACAACAAATTGGATGTTGATTGCACGAACTGTGTATGAGAAAACTAACTGAACGGAGTTGGAAACATAATGTAGTTAGGGACATTGACAATACATAAAATGCCAGTCGGTATGGTATAAAGATGCAGTTGAAATTCAAATTGTGACGTCACATGTTACCACGCTGGTCATCTTTATCAGAGGTTCCAGTAATATATAGAGAATACTAAACAAGTGGCCGTTAGATATTGTTTATCTTACAACAGTTGTTGTAAAACATATCTATATATATAACGAGCAAAAGCGAGTTGGATACATGTTTAAACAACAGGTTGTTTGAAAAATGTTATCTAAGAGACACAAGGGTAGTATTCAAATTTGTTTTACATATAGCGTAAAACAGATTTTAAAATAATTTAAATGTCTTTTCCAACTTCAGGTTCACTTGCACATCAGTTATTCTTTTTTCTCTCGTTGGATAGTATGGCAGTGGTGACCTGGTCATCACCTACCTGTAGCAACAGCCAGTCGTATGTCTTTAAATTGTTATCACACATATGTGTGTTAACACTAACAGAAGGTGTTTTGAAAAATATCAAATCATGTTCTTATCAATGGATGTGTAAACAAAATTAATAAATAGATTTTTTGGTTTCAGCTTTTTAAGTGACAACAGTTCAGAGACCCTGCCTATTTATCTGTGGACTTGGTTTATATTTTAAGAAAGGAAGCACTGTAAGTGTTCATTATCATTAAAATAAATGGGAGAATAATGTTTTATAAATATATATATCTAGTTTGTAAATAAAGTTTCTGTTTGAAATGATAGCACTGTCTATATAATTATGACTATATATACTTTTGTTATCTCTTATTTTAATTACCATATTGAATTAAATGAATTTATTCTTGCATTGTTTCAGATTCTAACCTCTTCTACAAGTGGCAACATGTAAGACGTCGTACCCTGTACACCAGTATTCAACGGATCGAGGAACTGTGTGCACATCACAATTTGTGTCCAGCTCAGTCACATATTACACTACACATACATGTACATACATGATATATATACGTCTGTCATCTACTTAGTTTAGAAACCATTTTACATGTATTTGCAGTGTACATTTATTACTTCATTTGATCTGGACAGAATCGAGCTACAGTTGCATTTACTGATGAAAAACTACTGATCAAATTAAAAAAGCTGTATAATTTATTTTTACTAACACTGCCGTTTACTTTTACTCCAGACATACAGTATATATGTACCTTGTGTGTGTATCTTGATGGTTATTGTATCCATCTCTATAACTGAAATCTTCCGAATATAGCCGAGTTTGTATTCAAAACGAAACCATGACACAGTGTTGTGCTAAACATGTAATGTCCTGTTTGAGAGTTCCCTTGGCGATACCTTCAGTATTAGCTTCACGATCACCACACAAGTTACCTTGTCGTTATTATCGTTCCACGAGACTTAGTTTGACAGCAGCACACAACTTGGCACGGACTGGAAAGTGTGGATTGCAGACTAATGAGGACTTGCAGCGGAGAGTGTTGGTGCGATGTGTGCACGGAAACAGTTCTGTCTCACCACGCCCATCGCGCCGACTCTTACTGCCGTTCATCGCCGGACTTACGTTAGCCGCGTCGGGATATTATTATTATCTAGAAGAACGGCAGAAGAGACACGTGAGGGTGGTGTTTGGTGGATTTGTTCGGTTTTTAAGGTACGTGCCGAATTTTGGGTTTTAGAGGAGCATGACGGCACCTATGCACCAACCCTTTCAGATTTGATTTTTTTTTTTTATTCAATGAAAATAAATTTATGCAGAGGAAGACAGTTTGCGTCAGCTAAAATACATATATTATGTGTTTTCAAAAAAATGTATTGATCTGCTAAAATTTATTTACTATTTTTCAGCATTTAAATTGCATTTTAAATTTTTATTAATATCTTCTTATAGGCATCAGAATATTTGTCTGTGGGATGGTGCATATAAAAGATCCCTTGCTTCTAATGGAAAAATGTAGCGGCTTTCCTCTAAGACTATTGTAAACCTCAAATACTAATAGCTGATGATTACTAAATCAATGTTTTCTAGTGGTGTCAGTATTAAACAAAACAAAACTTAAACTTTCTTCTGAAAATTACGTGTCGCAATTAATTTACAAATGTTTGACATCCAGTAGTAGATGATGAGTTAATCAGCGTTAACCAGTGGTGTCATTAAATAAAGCAGACATTGAAAACTCGTTCTTTTTGTTTATTGTCCCCACAGATCTTTAAAAGTAGGCCTTACTATCTCGATGGATTACAAATGGAGTCTGTGGGGTTTGGAGGAGGATTCCGAAGAGTACCTGGAGGTGATTGGGCCGTGTCACCAGCGTGCCGCGGAGAGGATCTTGGTCGGCTGTCTGAAGAATGGCGGCCTGTACGTGAAGCTAGGCCAGGGCCTGGTATCAATGAATCACATTCTACCGCGGGAATACATTGATGTCCTCGTCGTTCTACAAGATAAAGCCTTGGCCAAGAAACCACATGAGGTATACACATGTGTATTTATATTCATGAACTGACAGAACATAACCCAGTGGTAAGGCGCTTGCTCGATGCACGGTCAGTCTGGGATCGATCCCCGTCGGTGGGCCCATTGGGCTATTTCTCATTCCAGCCAGTACACCACAACTGGCATATCAAAGGCTGTGGTATGTACTACCCTGTCTGTGGGATGGTGCATGTAAAAGATCCCTTGCTGCAAATTGGAAAGAGTAGTCTTTGAAGTGGCAACAGCGGGTTTCCTCTCTCAGTATCTGTGTGGTCCTTAACCATATGTAAGGGGCGGGACATAGCCCAGTGGTAAAGTGCTCGCTTGATGCGCAGTCAGTCTGGGATCGATCCCCGTAGGTGGGCCCATTGGGCTATTTCTCATTCCAGCCAGTGCACCACAACTGGCATATCAAAGGCTGTGGTAAGTACTACCTGTCTGTGGGATGGTGCATATAAAAGATCCGTTGCTGCTAATCGAAAAGAGTAGACTTTGAAGTGGCGACAGTGGGTTTCCTCTTTCAATATCTGTGTGGTCCTTAACCATATGTCTGATGCCATATAACCATGAAGAAAATATGTGGAGTGCATCGTTAAATAAAACATTTCTTTCTTTCTTTTTGACCATATGTCTGACATCATATAACCATAAATAAAATGTGTTGAGTGCGTCGTTAAATAAAACATTTCCTTCCTTCAGGGATCAAAGTTAACAGTTAGTTTTTTTCCCCCATATGCAACAACACTCACCTACAACAATTTCAAGCGAGTGACTGTTGTGCCCAACCTACATGTACATGTTCAGCATTTCTTATCCCAGCTACGGAAATTGCCGTTGATGTTGCCACTATGTTCAAACCTGCTGCATGTTTCTATTGGCTAGTACACAATTTTGGATTGAAAAATTAAGTGGGTTTTTTTTTTTTTTCCGTCTGCATATATAGCCCAACACTATAATCCGTTTACTGTGTGTGTACAATGTACTGAATGATCATTCATTCATTTCAACCTTTTTCTCGTGCTTATATCCAATTAAGGTTCAATCATGCTGTCCTGGGCACACACCTCAGCTATCTGGGCTGTCTGTCCAGCATAGTAGGTTAGTGGTTAGTTGTTATTGGTTAGTGAGAGATAAGTCGGTGTAGTGGCCTTACACTTACACCTACCCATTGAGTCGTTAACTTATACTCTGGGTGGGAGCCGGTACCGGGCTGTGAACCCAGTACCTATCAGCCTTATGTCCAGTGGCTTAACCACTACACCTTCAAGGCTGGTCAATGATAATTCCTAAAAATATGTCTTATATTTAGTTTTTCAGTTAAACAAAACAAAAAAATGGTTATGTAAACCAGAATTTACACAATTTATACTTTTTACCCTTGACACTAGTAACAGGTAAAATTACAAGAAATTTGATTTTGTGAAGGCCTATATGGTAGTTCAGGGTTCGAACTTAACGTTAAGACGGTACCAATGGCAATTACTGTCGTTGAGATATAAATTGCCGTAGGTAGAGAGCAATGGAAAAATATATACACCAGGTGTACATAATCTGCCAATATTTAACATTTTACCATTTGAAATATGTTTACATACAGCAAAATAACCTTTCAGTCATATTTATTTTCTGCAAATGTCACTTTAAAAAGATAATTGCCATAGGCAGGCTCAAAATTGCCATCGGTTGGCTGTTTCTTTAAAAAATTGCCATGGGAGACAAATTCCTAAGTTTGAGCCCTGTAGCTTAGCACAATATTATTTTGACTATAAGTTCAAAAGTTATGAAAAGTATGTTATATTAATTTTATTTGTTCAAGGTTGAGCAATTGTTCATGGAAGATTTTGGTAAAAGACCTAATGAAGTGTTCCGAGAATTTGAGGAAAAGGAAATCGCCGCTGCAAGTCTGGCACAGGTTCACAGAGCAGTTACACATGAAGGACAAAGTGTCGCTGTTAAGGTACGATAATAACGATCGAACTTGCAAGTGTGTGTATTCAGTACGTAGATCTTACTTTCAAGTGTGTGTATTCAGTACGTAGATCTGACTTTCAAGTGTGTGTATACAGTACATAGATCTTACTTTCAAGTGTGTGTATTCAGTACGTAGATCTGACTTTCAAGTGTGTATATGGTACGTAGATCTTACTTTCAAGTGTGTGTATTCAGTACGTAGATCTGACTTTCAAGTGTGTGTATACAGTACGTAGATCTTACTTTCAAGTGTGTGTATACAGTACATAGATCTGACTTTCAAGTGTGTGTATTCAGTACGTAGATCTTACTTGCAAGTGTGTGTATTCAGTACGTAGATCTTACTTTCAAGTGTGTGTATTCAGTACGTAGACTTTCAAGTGTGTGTATTCAGTAGTACAAGTGTGTGTATACAGTACGTAGATCTTACTTTCAAGTGTGTGTATTCCGTACGTAGATCTTACTTTCAAGTGTGTGTATTCAGTACGTAGATCTTACTTTCAAGTGTGTGTATACAGTACGTAGATCTTACTTTCAAGTGTGTGTATACAGTACGTAGATCTTACTTTCAAGTGTGTGTATACAGTACGTAGATCTTACTTTCAAGTGTGTGTATTCAGTACGTAGATCTTACTTTCAAGTGTGTGTATACAGTACGTAGATCTTACTTTCAAGTGTGTGTATTCAGTACGTAGATCTTACTTTCAAGTGTGTGTATTCAGTACGTAGATACTTACTTATACAGTACGTAGAGTGTGTGTGTATACAGTACGTAGATCTTACTTTCAAGTGTGTGTATTCAGTACGTAGATCTTACTTTCAAGTGTGTGTATACAGTACGTAGATCTTACTTTCAAGTGTGTGTATACAGTACGTAGATCTTACTTTCAAGTGTGTGTATACAGTACGTAGATCTTACTTTCAAGTGTGTG
>NC_054712.1:2448715-2487815 GCF_016097555.1 Gigantopelta aegis | reverse complement strand
AAATACCAAAGTGTTATCAAGTGTCATCTTCACATACTGAATTTTAATTGCATTATGGTAGTTTGGAAAGTCAGTGAAAAAAGTTCTGGTATCCTTCTTATGCACAGAAACATGAGATACCGTAGAAAAGAATCGCTGAATCTGATACCAGTGTTCTCCTTAGCATCCCTTAATTCACCCTAAAACTTAAACACCCTTAATTCTTCGTGAAAGGCCCATTTTTCATCCAAGAGTTGCTGGTTCTCTTTTTGTCCATAAACAGGGATCAATGATACCTAGAAAAAAATATGAAAATTTGTAAATTTCTATGATATATAAGTATGAAAGTTTATATTGTGTACATATTAGTACTAGTAACTATAGCATTTTTTGACTGTATCATGTAAGCCCAAGATGTTGGTCAAGGACATATATATTGAATATTATTGAAATATTTGAATACACATAAATGTATTTGTGAAGACATATTGACATCTGTCACTGATGACAATAATACTTATAAATACAATCAGCTCCCCTTTTCTTCTTTATTTGCTGCAAACAAATTCAGATAAACTTATATAATAAAATGCATGTAACATAATTTATGTTTTTAATAAAATATGGTGGCTATCACCAACTTGTGGATCAATATCCAGTTTTATTATTATTATTATTTATTTATTTTTAATCCCAAACACAAATGATTTAATACATCTGATATCCCACCCTGAAATGTGTATACCTTTTATTTTATTATTAAAAAAATCAACTTACACATTACAAATACACCTGTGGATCACTTCTTCAATAAAAAAAAGTAAAACATTATAATTAACATATAATATAATTAATAAATGGAAATATTTCAGAACCATTTTCATATGAAACAATATATATGCTTGATTGCACACACACACACACACACACACACACACACACACACACACACACACACACACAGCTCCCTGTTATTTAATTAAAAATATAAATACTCCAGCCACCTACATATTTTATGGCATAATACAATATAAAAATATATTCAGATTTTTGTGTTTTACCCACTATAATGGATCTGTCAATACAAACAAAAAGTTACATAAAACGTTGTTTGTCGATTGACTGGGTAGGCCTACTGTTCACAGGGTATCTTTGTTTCCATGTCAGTTTGGTGGGGGCTTTTATTATTATTTTTATTTTATTATCCATTAAATTTTTCATTTCAATAAATACTGACGTGTATTAGTATTACGAATGAATAGCATACAACAAAACCTTGTATAAAATGACGATCTCCGTTGGGGGATGGGCAAAGTTGATTGTTGTCAGCTTTAATTGTTCAACGTTTCGCTTCCACTGTATTTGATGTAACTAATTTCATAATCCTTACTACAGTGACTTGTGCATCTAACAACAACGTATGAAATTACCATGACAAAATACCATTCATCAAAACTAGTCTACAATGATTTAATTGACGGAAAAACATTCAATTGTTCATTACTACTAATGCCAGTATTATCAACTGGTTTCTTGCCTACCAGCGCTCATGCGGTACCACGTGATCAAAACATGTGACGTCACCGTGGCTTCTCCTATAGTTAACAAGCCGCGAGATTTTAGTTCGATCTATAGATCGGTTTTTTTTTTTTTTTATTTATTATTGTTCTTTATTGTTTTAATACATGTATTTGGTTGAGCATATCTCGTAATAGGAGTTAGTCATAATTATTGCGTAGTTTGTAAATTTAATTAATCAACGCGTTTGCTACGGTGCTTTAAAGACATTGGTGGAGATGTTCATGCAAAGAATACGGCGATCCCAGTGAAAAAATACTTAACATAATTACAGAATCATTCTTACACCAATCGAGAGATTTCCTTTCAAGGCTGCAGTGAAACTTTGGGCAAGGAAGACAAATCACAGACTTATTCACAATTGAATAAATTGTGAATTCCCTGCCTTGCTGGCCATCTATCTTCACTGTCCCCTTATCTTTGGAATGAATAGATTATCAATAGGCTTATTATAGCAAAATAAACAAATACATCACAAATTATATCTTTTTATTTCATTCAGCAGTGAAGCATAACAAACTATCAGCACACAAAATAAAACAAACAAACATATTATTTATGAGCGGGTTGATCTATCATATCATATGGTGTTATTACAAGGATCAGAGGAAAATGGAAAAAAAATTACATTAAAAATCTGAAAAAATTCACAAAATTTTAAACTGTATTATGGGCCTTATGAGTTGCTCAGATCGCATCTGAGGGCCTGCATTAAAAACATTTCCTGGGGGAGGGTCCCCAGACCCCCACCACATCCGCCTTTTTCTGCCAAATCCAGTGAATGTGTGAGAGACGACGGTCGAGTACGGTGGGTTAGTGGTTAGTAAGAGAGAAGACTGTCGAGTACGGTGGGTTAGTGGTTAGTAAGAGAGAGGTCTGTATGTCGAGTACAGTGGGTTAGTGGTTAGTGAGAGAGAAGACTGTCGAGTACAGTGGGTTAGTGGTTAGTGAGACAGAAGACTGTCGAATAAAGTGGGTTAATGGTTAGTAATAGAGCAGACTGCCGTACACAGTGGGTTAGTGGTTAGTAAGAGAGAGGTCTGTCTGTCGAGTACAGTGGGTTAGTGGTTAGTGAGACAGAAGACTGTCGAGTAAAGTGGGTTAATGGTTAGTAAGAGAGCAGACTGTCGTACACAGTGGGTTAGTGGTTAGTAAGAGAGAGGTCTGTCTATCGAGTACAGTGGGTTAGCGGTTAGTGAGAGAGAAGACTGTCGAGTACGGTGGGTTAATGTTTAGTGAGACAGAAGACTGTCGAGTACAGTGGGTTAGTGGTTAGTGAGAGAGAAGTCTGTCGAGTACAGTGGGTTAGTGGTTAGTAAGAGGGAAGACTGTCGAGTACGGTGGGTTAGTGGTTTGTAAGAGAGAAGACTGTCGAGTACGGTGGGTTAGTGGTTAGTAAGAGAGAGGACTCTCTGTCGAGTACAGTGGGTTAGTGGTTAGTGAGAGAGAAGACTGTCGAGTACAGTAGGTTAGTGGTTAGTGAGAGAGAAGACTGTCGAGTACGGTGGGTTAGTGTTTAGTGAGACAGAAGACTGTCGAGTACAGTGGGTTAGTGGTTAGTGAGAGAGAAGTCTGTCGAGTACAGTGGGTTAGTGGTTAGTAAGAGAGAAGACTGTCGAGTACAGTAGGTTAGTGGTTTGTAAGAGAGAAGACTGTCGAGTACGGTGGGTTAGTGGTTAGTAAGAGAGAGGTCTGTCTGTCGAGTACAGTGGGTTAGTGGTTAGTAAGAGAGAAGACTGTCGAGTACAGTAGGTTAGTGGTTAGTGAGAGAGAAGACTGTCGAGTACAGTAGGTTAGTGGTTAGTGAGAGAGAAGACTGTCGAGTACAGTAGGTTAGTGGTTAGTAAGAGAGAAGACCAGCGTTCTGCCCGCGCTGGTCGGCACTGGTCGGCCTTGCCAGCACTCAGACATGCCCGACCAGCACTAAGCTGTAGAAGTGCTTTTTCCGACCACCACTACTTTTATCACCTGGCATTAATAATTCTTTATTTTCACCATGAAAACAGTTTAAAACAATTGTGACGTACTTTCCGCAATCTAATTAAAATTAGCTCCACTATTACATGTGGATCTAAAGACAGCCAGTTGGAGGTCATGTCCACCAATCAAAACCTTACTTGCAGAATCCTGGCAGTGATTTAAAACTAACAACACTGCGTAGTCCCCAATGTCCAGTTAACATTTCGTCTGTAAATAATAATTTAAATATTGACCAATCACACTTCGCCTTTGATAACGTTATTTGGGAGCATACAAATTCTAAAAATATCGGGCGAGTCTATTTTAGTGGCCGCAGTACAGCGAACCATACCAATACGTACGGGGTGGGTTATCAGTCTTCAATTTTACATTACAAATTATTTATTTTATAAAATAAAACATGTTTTAAGGCATTCGTAATTCACACGAAACATGTCGTATACCCTCAGGATAATTCGGAATGTTTTCAAATTATTTTTAAATCACTGGCAGGATTCTGCAAGTAAGGTTTTGATTGGTGGACATGAGCTGCAACTGGCTGTCTTTAGATCCACATGTAATAGTGGAGCTAATTTTAATTAGATTGATGCGCATGCGCTGATCCAGCTGATATAAAACGACATGAAACAATGTCATGAACAAGCGGGCATAGGCCCGCTAGACAAGTTCTTTAGGTGAGAACAATCCCATGCGAATATAAGTAGTCTCTTGATTAAAATGAATGGCATTTTGTTCAATTTATGAGGCTGAAATCTCACAGCTAGCTGGTCTACTTGGAATTGAGCCCACCACTGAGACCTATCGTCTGTCGTCTGCTCGACTGCTGCGCTTCATCCACATGACACAGAAATCCTGTGTATTTGACGCAATATTTACCTAAAATACTCCCAAATAAAATCTGTGTGCGTCATGGTTGACGGAAAATATTTCCGATGTCAATCGATGTTATATTATTTATTTTTTAATTCGTAAAAACCTAACGATTACAAAGTTCAAAATGAAAATAGCCCAAAAGTTTAACTGGTTCCCAACCTTATCAATATGTTTAACGTAACTTAGTGTAAAAACAGTCTGACTGGTGTAGCGTGTTTGTTGTCTAAATTTAGATCAACGCGAGAATGTCGAAACCGCGGTCTGTATACGAATATCAGATAATAGGAGAAGCCATGTGTTTAGGGAAGTGACGTCACGTATCAGCATGCGCGCGCATCTGGTAGGCAGAAGTCTATCGTAATGGCCATAATAATAGTAACAAAGCGAACTAGCGTAGCGTGAATAGCAAAGAATGGCCAAAACGTGCTTAAAATACCGCTTGTAGCACGGGAACGCTATTCTACATAGCTCCTGTATGGAGGAGATACATGTACTCTTTCCACCCATAAAATTTGACGATTGACCGGGTTCAAAACTATAGCAAACTTCCTTTTTTTTCTTTTTCTTTTCACCTGAATAAATATTTTTAGTCCATGTCTTTTTAAAGCGTCTGGTCCATATTTCAAGTAAAGCATTACAAACGAGCGCGCGCACACACAAATAAAAATAATAAAATAAAACAAGTAGGCCTATATTTTTTATTTAAAACTGTTTAAAAGAAATAATTGGCCTACACTTTGTTAAAGGAAATTATTTCTTTAAACAACCCATATATATATATATATATATATATATATATATATATATATATATATCTATATATGTATGTGTATGTGTATGTGTATGTGTATGTGTATGTGTATGTGTATGTATATGTATATGTATATATTTATATATTTATATATATGTATATGTATATATGTATATATATATATGTATATATATATATGTATATATATATATATATATATATGTATATATATATGTATGTATATGTATATATATATGTATATATATATGTATATATATATATATATATATATATATATATATATATATATATATATATATATATATATATGTATATATATATATATATATATATATGTATATATATATATATATATATGAATATTTGTTACAAATGAACAACCAGTAGACAATATATAGACAGTAGTTATATATATAACACATGACTTGTCTACTGGTTCATTTGTAAGGCTTTTCATCAACAATAAATTTAAGCAAGTATCTTATTAGAAAACTTTACAAAAACTTTAAAACTATTAATTTTATCGTCCTTTTTCATTCCTTAAACTTGATGATATCGGATACATATTAACACATTGTATTAAAATGGAGGAACCTAAATTTAGTTTCCATACATATTCCATGACCACACATACATTGCTCCCTCTAGCTAGAGCGTCCCTTTTTAAATATTAGTACAGAACTTAGCCTTTTAAACAGGATACATTTCAAATTTACTTGGTCCCTCATCTTTGCGGTTCCATCTTCAGAACATTTTGTAGCATTATTTTATATATATATATATATATATATATATACAAAAATTGCCATTAATATTTTAATCGCCTAATCCCATGCAGGCCAGGACCTAGTTTAATACGCAGTCGATCTAGGATTGATTCCTGTTGGTGGTCCTATAGGGTTTATTTCTCATTCCAGCCAGTGCTCTACAACTGGTGTAACAAAGGCTACACTATTTATTATCCTGTCTGTAATGAATGAATGAATGAATGAATGTTTAACGACACCCCAGCACGAAAAATACATCGGCTATTGGGTGTCAAACTATGGTAATGCAAATAAATAAAGTGATGATCAACATCAATATAAAAATTCAAGACTTAAACAAAAACAGTGTAAAGAACTGTGCAAAAACACAAATATCACAGAATTTTACGGATACTGAATTTTACTAAAAACTTAAATTTTGTGCTGTATTGGCCATTCTCAAAGAGAATGTTACACCCCTGCACCACAGTGAGGTTACAGCACACGCAGGGGCATATCCTGTCTGTGGGCTGATGCATATAAAAGACCCCTTATTGTTAATTGGAAAGAGTAATCCATTGTGTGACAGCAGCAGGTTTCCTCCCTAATATTATCTGTGTGATCCCTAAACATGTCCGACTCCATATATCCATAATTAAAATGACTTGAGTGCATTGTTAAATAAAAGATTCCTTCCTTTCAAATCCCAAAGTGTCAGTTACCTTTGACAAGAGGCACAGTTTCAAAGGCTATCACTTTCAACCTGATTAATAAACCAGTTAAAACAACAAATTACTGTAAATGGTAACAATACAATGTTTTAATTTAAGACACACATTAACACAATGCAAATATCATTTGATCATTGGTTTATAATTATAATAGAAAAAGAAAATAATACATATGTGTTGTCTATTGTTTCTGGATATAATTTTATTGATTTTGTAAAGTCTGTTTTTATTAGAAAATAGAGATCCTGGTAAAAAAAAAGATTAAATACAAGTGTTATCAATGTCATCATCACATACTGAATAGCCCCAATAATATTGCATATGGTAGTTTGGAAAGTCAGTGAAAAAAGTTCTGGTATCCTTCTTATGCACAGAAACATGAGATACCGTAGAAAAGAATCGCTGAATCTGATACCAGTGTTCTCCTTAGCATCCCTTAATTCACCCTAAAACTTAAACACCCTTAATTCTTCGTGAAAGGCCCATTTTTCATCCAAGAGTTGCTGGTTCTCTTTTTGTCCATAAACAGGGATCACTGATACCTAGAAAAAAATATGAAAATTTGTAAATTTCTATGATATATAAGTATGAAAGTTTTATATTGTGTACATATTAGTACTAGTAACTATAGCATTTTTTGACTGTATCATGTAAGCCCAAGATGTTGGTCAAGGACATATATATTGAATATTATTGAAATATTTGAATACACATAAATGTATTTGTGAAGACATATTGACATCTGTCACTGATGACAATAATACTTATAAATACAATCAGCTCCCCTTTTCTTTCTTTATTTGCTGCAAACAAATTCAGATAACTTATATAATAAATGCATGTAACATAATTTATGTTTTTAATAAAATATGGTGGCTATCACCAACTTGTGGATCAATATCCAGTTTTATTATTATTATTATTTATTTATTTTTAATCCCAAACAAATGATTTAATACATCTGATATCCCACCCTGAAATGTGTATACCTTTTATTTTATTATTAAAAAATCAACTTACACATTACAAATACACCTGTGGATCACTTCTTCAATAAAAAAAAGTAAAACATTATAATTAACATATAATATAATTAATAAATGGAAATATTTCAGAACCATTTTCATATGAAACAATATATATATGCTTGATTGCACACACACACACACACACACACACACACACACACACACACACACACACACACACACACAGCTCCCTGTTATTTAATTAAAAATATAAATACTCCAGCCACCTACATATTTTATGGCATAATACAATATAAAATATATTCAGATTTTTGTTTTACCCACTATAATGGATCTGTCAATACAAACAAAAAGTTACATAAAACGTTGTTTGTCGATTGACTGGGTAGGCCTACTGTTCACAGGGTATCTTTGTTTCCATGTCAGTTTGGTGGGGGCTTTTATTATTATTTTATTTTATTATCCATTAAATTTTTCATTTCAATAAATACTGACGTGTATTAGTATTACGAATGAATAGCATACAACAAACCTTGTATAAAATGACGATCTCCGTTGGGGGATGGGCAAAGTTGATTGTTGTCAGCTTTAATTGTTCAACGTTTCGCTTCCACTGTATTTGATGTAACTAATTTCATAATCCTTACTACAGTGACTTGTGCATCTAACAACAACGTATGAAATTACCATGACAAAATACCATTCATCAAAACTAGTCTACAATGATTTAATTGACGGAAAAACATTCAATTGTTCATTACTACTAATGCCAGTATTATCAACTGGTTTCTTGCCTACCAGCGCTCATGCGGTACCACGTGATCAAAACATGTGACGTCACCGTGGCTTCTCCTATAGTTAACAAGCCGCGAGATTTTAGTTCGATCTATAGATCGGTTTTTTTAAATTTTTTATTTATTATTGTTCTTTATTGTTTTAATACATGTATTTGGTTGAGCATATCTCGTAATAGGAGTTAGTCATAATTATTGCGTAGTTTGTAAATTTAATTAATCAACGCGTTTGCTACGGTGCTTTAAAGACATTGGTGGAAATTTTCATGCAAAGAATACGGCGATCCCAGTGAAAAAATAATTTACATAATTACAGAATCATTCTTACACCAATCGAGAGATTTCCTTTCAAGGCTGCAGTGAAAGTTTGGGCAAGGAAGACAAATCGCAGACTTACTCACAATTGAATAAATTGTGATTTCCCTGCCTTGCTGGCCATCTATCTTCACTGTCCCCTTGTCTTTGGAATGAATAGATTATCAATAGCCTGAATAGGCTTATTATAGCAAAATAAACAAATGACTCACAAATTATATCTTTTTTAAAATTTCATTCAGCAGTGAAGCATAACAAACTATCAGCACACAAAATAAAACAAACAAACAAACTTATTATTTATGAGCAGGTTGATCTATCATATCATATGGTGTTATTACAAGGATCAGAGGAAAATAGAAAAAAATTACATTAAAAATCTGAAAAAATTCACAAAATTTTAAACTGTATTATGGGCCTTATGAGTTGCTCAGATCGCATCTGAGGGACTGCATTAAAAACATTTCCTGGGGGAGGGTCCCCAAACCCCCGCCACATCCGCCTTTTTCTGCCAAATCAGTGAATGTCTGAGAGACGACTGTCGAGTACGGTGGGTTAGTGGTTAGTAAGAGAGAAGATTGTCGAGTACGGTGGGTTAGTGGTTAGAGAGAAGACTGTCGAGTACGGTGGGTTAGTGGTTAGTGAGAGAAGACTGTTGAGTACAGTGGGTTAGTGGTTAATGAGAGAGAAGACTGTCGAGTACAGTGGGTTAGTGGTTAGTAAGAGAGAAGACTGTCGAGTACGGTGGGTTAGTGGTTAGTGGAAGAGGACTGTCGAGTACAATGGGTTAATGGTTAGTGAGAGAGAAGGCTGTCGAGTACGGTGGGTTAGTGGTTAGTGAGAGAGAAGACTGTCGAGTACGGTGGGTTAGTGGTTAGTCAGAGAGAAGACTGTCGAGTACAGTGGGTTAGTGGTTAGTGAGAGAGAAGACTGTCGAGTACAGTGGGTTAGTGGTTAGTGAGAGAGAAGACTGTCGAGTACGGTGGGTTAGTGGTTAGTGAGAGAGAAGACTGTCGAGTACGGTGGGTTAGTGGTTAGTGAGAGAGAAGACTGTCGAGTACAGTGGGTTAGTGGTTAGTGAGAGTGAAGACTGTCGAGTACGGTGGGTTAGTGGTTAGTGAGAGAGAAGACTGTCGAGTACAGTGGGTTAGTGGTTAGTGAGAGTGAAGACTGTCGAGTACGGTGGGTTAGTGGTTAGTGAAAGAGAAGACTGTCTGTCGAGTACAGTGGGTTAGTGGTTAGTAAGAGAGAGGTCTGTCTGTCAAGTACAGTGGGTTAGTGGTTAGTAAGAGAGAGGTTTGTTGTCTGTCGAGTACAGTGGGTTAATGATAGAGAAGTCTGTCTGTCGAGTACAGTGGGTTAGTGGTTAGTGAGAGTGAAGACTGTCGAGTACGGTGGGTTAGTGGTTAGTGAGAGAGAAGACTGTCGAGTACAGTGGGTTAGTGGTTAGTGAGAGAGAAGACTGTCGAGTACGGTGGGTTAGTGGTTAGTGAGAGAGAAGACTGTCGAGTACAGTGGGTTAGTGGTTAGTGAGAGTGAAGACTGTCGAGTACGGTGGGTTAGTGGTTAGTGAAAGAGAAGACTGTCTGTCGAGTACAGTGGGTTAGTGGTTAGTAAGAGAGAGGTCTGTCTGTCAAGTACAGTGGGTTAGTGGTTAGTAAGAGAGAGGTCTGTCTGTCGAGTACAGTGGGTTAGTGGTTAGTGATAGAGAAGTTTGTCGAGTACAGAAGGTTAGTGGTTAGTGAGAGAGAGGTTTGTTGTCTGTCGAGTACAGTGGGTTAGTGATAGAGAAGTCTGTCTGTCGAGTACAGAAGGTTAGTGGTTAGTGAGAGAGAAGTTTGTTGTCTGTCGAGTACAGAAGGTTAGTGGTTAGTGAGAGAGGTTTGTCGAGTACAGAAGGTTAGTGGTTAGTGAGAGAGAAGTTTGTTATCTGTCGAGTACAGAAGGTTAGTGGTTAGTGAGAGAGGTTTGTCTGTCGAGTACAGTGGATTAGTGGTTAGTCAGAGAGAAGTTTGTCGAGTACAGAAGGTTAGTGGTTAGTGAGAGAGAAGTTTGTCTGTCGAGTACAGAAGGCTAGGGGTTAGTCAGAGAGGTCTGTCGAGTACAGAAGGTTAGTGGTTAGTGAGAGAGGTCTGTCTGTTAAGTACAATGGGTTAGTGGTTAGTGAGAGAGAAGACTGTCGAGTACAGTGGGTTAGTGGTTAGTAAGAGAGAAGACTGTCGAGTACGGTGGGTTAGTGGTTAGTGGAAGAGGACTGTCGAGTACAATGGGTTAATGGTTAGTGAGAGAGAAGGCTGTCGAGTACGGTGGGTTAGTGGTTAGTGAGAGAGAAGACTGTCGAGTACGGTGGGTTAGTGGTTAGTGAGAGAGAAGACTGTCGAGTACAGTGGGTTAGTGGTTAGTGAGAGAGAAGACTGTCGAGTACAGTGGGTTAGTGGTTAGTGAGAGAGAAGACTGTCGAGTACGGTGGGTTAGTGGTTAGTGAGAGAGAAGACTGTCGAGTACGGTGGGTTAGTGGTTAGTGAGAGAGAAGACTGTCGAGTACAGTGGGTTAGTGGTTAGTGAGAGTGAAGACTGTCGAGTACGGTGGGTTAGTGGTTAGTGAGAGAGAAGACTGTCGAGTACAGTGGGTTAGTGGTTAGTGAGAGTGAAGACTGTCGAGTACGGTGGGTTAGTGGTTAGTGAAAGAGAAGACTGTCTGTCGAGTACAGTGGGTTAGTGGTTAGTAAGAGAGAGGTCTGTCTGTCAGTACAGTGGGTTAGTGGTTAGTAAGAGAGAGGTTTGTTGTCTGTCGAGTACAGTGGGTTAGTACAGTGGGTTAATGATAGAGAAGTCTGTCTGTCGAGTACAGTGGGTTAGTGGTTAGTGAGAGTGAAGACTGTCGAGTACGGTGGGTTAGTGGTTAGTGAGAGAGAAGACTGTCGAGTACAGTGGGTTAGTGGTTAGTGAGAGAGAAGACTGTCGAGTACGGTGGGTTAGTGGTTAGTGAGAGAGAAGACTGTCGAGTACAGTGGGTTAGTGGTTAGTGAGAGTGAAGACTGTCGAGTACGGTGGGTTAGTGGTTAGTGAAAGAGAAGACTGTCTGTCGAGTACAGTGGGTTAGTGGTTAGTAAGAGAGAGGTCTGTCTGTCAAGTACAGTGGGTTAGTGGTTAGTAAGAGAGAGGTCTGTCTGTCGAGTACAGTGGGTTAGTGGTTAGTGATAGAGAAGTTTGTCGAGTACAGAAGGTTAGTGGTTAGTGAGAGAGAGGTTTGTTGTCTGTCGAGTACAGTGGGTTAGTGATAGAGAAGTCTGTCTGTCGAGTACAGAAGGTTAGTGGTTAGTGAGAGAGAAGTTTGTTGTCTGTCGAGTACAGAAGGTTAGTGGTTAGTGAGAGAGGTTTGTCGAGTACAGAAGGTTAGTGGTTAGTGAGAGAGAAGTTTGTTATCTGTCGAGTACAGAAGGTTAGTGGTTAGTGAGAGAGGTTTGTCTGTCGAGTACAGTGGATTAGTGGTTAGTCAGAGAGAAGTTTGTCGAGTACAGAAGGTTAGTGGTTAGTGAGAGAGAAGTTTGTCTGTCGAGTACAGAAGGCTAGGGGTTAGTCAGAGAGGTCTGTCGAGTACAGAAGGTTAGTGGTTAGTGAGAGAGGTCTGTCTGTTAAGTACAATGGGTTAGTGGTTAGTGAGAGAGAAGACTGTCGAGTACAGTAGGTTAGTGGTTAGTAAGAGAAGACCAGCGTTCTGCCCGCGCTGGTCGGCACTGGTCGGCCTTGCCAGCACTCAGACATGCCCGACCATCACTAAGCTGAAGACGTGCTTTTTCCGACCACCACTACTTTTATCACCTGGCATTAAACAATTCTTTATTTTCACCATGAAAACAGTTTAAAACAATTGTGACGTACTTTTCCGCAATCTAATTAAAATTAGCTCCACTATTACATGTGGATCTAAAGACAGCCAGTTGGAGGTAATGTCCACCAATCAAAACCTTACTTGCAGAATCCTGGCAGTGATTTAAAACTAACAACACTGCGTAGTCCCCAATGTCCAGTTAACATTTCGTCTGTAAATAATAATTTAAATATTGACCAATCACACTTCGCCTTTTATAACGTTATTTAGGAGCATACAAATTCTAAAAATATCGGGCTAGTCTATTTTAGTGGCCGCAGTACAGCGAACCATACCAATACGTACGGGGTGGGTTATCAGTCTTCAATTTTACATTAAAAATTATTTATTTATTTATAAAATTAAAAAAAACTAAATCAGTCTTTTGTTTTACATTACAAATTATTTATTTTATAAAATAAAACATGTTTTAAGGCATTCGTAATTCACACGAAACATGTCGTATACCCTCAGGATAATTCGGAATATTTTCAAATTATTTTTAAATCACTGGCAGGATTCTGCAAGTAAGGTTTTGATTGGTGGACATGAGCTCCAACTGGCTGTCTTAAGATCCACATGTAATAGTGGAGCTAATTTTAATTAGATTGATGCGCATGCGCTGATCCAGCTGATATAAAACGACATGAAACAATCTCATGAACAAGCGGGCATAGGCCCGCTAGTCAAGTTCTTTAGGTGAGAACAATCCCATGCGAATATAAGTAGTCTCTTGATTAAAATGAATGGCATTTTGTTCAATTTATGAGGCTGAAATCTCACAGCTAGCGGGTCTACTTGGAATTGAGCCCACCACTGAGACCTATCGTCTGTCGTCTGCTCGACTGCTGCGCTTCATCCACATGACACAGAAATCCTGTGTATTTGATGCAGTATTTACCTAAAATACTCCCAAATAAAATCTTTGTGCGTCATGGTTGACGGAAAGTATTTCCGATGTCAATCGATGTTATATTATTATTTTTATAATTCGTAAAAACCTAACGATTACAAAGTTCAAAACGAAAATAGCCGAGCGTTTTAACTGGTTCCCAACCTTATCAATATGTTTAACGTAACTTAGTGTAATAACCAGTCTGACTGGTGTAGCGTGTTTGTTGTCTAAATTTAGATCATCGCGACAATGTCGAAACCGCGGTCTGTATACGAATATCAGATAATAGTTAACAAGCCGCGAGATTTTAGTTCGATGTATAGATCGGTTTTTTTTTTTTTTTTTTTATTATTGTTCTTTATTGTTTTAATACATGTATTTGGTTGAGCATATCTCGTAATAGGAGTTAGTCATAATTATTGCGTAGTTTGTAAATTTAATTAATCAACGCGTTTGCTACGGTGCTTTAAAGACATTGGTGGAGATGTTCATGCAAAGAATACGGCGATCCCAGTGAAAAAATACTTAACATAATTACAGAATCATTCTTACACCAATCGAGAGATTTCCTTTTAAGGCTGCAGTGAAACTTTGGGCAAGGAAGACAAATCACAGACTTACTCACAATTGAATAAATTGTGATTTCCCTGCCTTGCTGGCCATCTATCTTCACTGTCCCCTTGTCTTTGGAATGAATAGATTATCAATAGGCTTATTATAGCAAAATAAACAAATACATCACAAATTATATCTTTTTATTTCATTCAGCAGTGAAGCATAACAAACTATCAGCACACAAAATAAAACAAACAAACATATTATTTATGAGCGGGTTGATCTATCATATCATATGGTGTTATTACAAGGATCAGAGGAAAATGGAAAAAAAATTACATTAAAAATCTGAAAAAATTCACAAAATTTTAAACTGTATTATGGGCCTTATGAGTTGCTCAGATCGCATCTGAGGGCCTGCATTAAAAACATTTCCTGGGGGAGGGTCCCCAGACCCCCACCACATCCGCCTTTTTCTGCCAAATCCAGTGAATGTGTGAGAGACGACGGTCGAGTACGGTGGGTTAGTGGTTAGTAAGAGAGAAGACTGTCGAGTACGGTGGGTTAGTGGTTAGTAAGAGAGAGGTCTGTATGTCGAGTACAGTGGGTTAGTGGTTAGTGAGAGAGAAGACTGTCGAGTACAGTGGGTTAGTGGTTAGTGAGACAGAAGACTGTCGAATAAAGTGGGTTAATGGTTAGTAAGAGAGCAGACTGCCGTACACAGTGGGTTAGTGGTTAGTAAGAGAGAGGTCTGTCTGTCGAGTACAGTGGGTTAGTGGTTAGTGAGACAGAAGACTGTCGAGTAAAGTGGGTTAATGGTTAGTAAGAGAGCAGACTGTCGTACACAGTGGGTTAGTGGTTAGTAAGAGAGAGGTCTGTCTATCGAGTACAGTGGGTTAGCGGTTAGTGAGAGAGAAGACTGTCGAGTACGGTGGGTTAGTGTTTAGTGAGACAGAAGACTGTCGAGTACAGTGGGTTAGTGGTTAGTGAGAGAGAAGTCTGTCGAGTACAGTGGGTTAGTGGTTAGTAAGAGAGAAGACTGTCGAGTATAGTGGGTTAGTGGTTTGTAAGAGAGAAGACTGTCGAGTACGGTGGGTTAGTGGTTAGTAAGAGAGAGGTCTCTCTGTCGAGTACAGTGGGTTAGTGGTTAGTAAGAGAGAAGACTGTCGAGTACAGTAGGTTAGTGGTTAGTGAGAGAGAAGACTGTCGAGTACAGTAGGTTAGTGGTTAGTGAGAGAGAAGACTGTCGAGTACGGTGGGTTAGTGTTTAGTGAGACAGAAGACTGTCGAGTACAGTGGGTTAGTGGTTAGTGAGAGAGAAGTCTGTCGAGTACAGTGGGTTAGTGGTTAGTAAGAGAGAAGACTGTCGAGTACAGTAGGTTAGTGGTTAGTGAGAGAGAAGACTGTCGAGTACAGTAGGTTAGTGGTTAGTGAGAGAGAAGACTGTCGAGTACAGTAGGTTAGTGGTTAGTAAGAGAGAAGACCAGCGTTCTTCCCGCGCTGGTCGGCACTGGTCGGCCTTGCCAGCACTCAGACATGCCCGACCAGCACTAAGCTGTAGAAGTGCTTTTTCCGACCACCACTACTTTTATCACCTGGCATTAAATAATTCTTTATTTTCACCATGAAAACAGTTTAAAACAATTGTGACGTACTTTCCGCAATCTAATTAAAATTAGCTCCACTATTACATGTGGATCTAAAGACAGCCAGTTGGAGGTCATGTCCACCAATCAAAACCTTACTTGCAGAATCCTGGCAGTGATTTAAAACTAACAACACTGCGTAGTCCCCAATGTCCAGTTAACATTTCGTCTGTAAATAATAATTTAAATATTGACCAATCACACTTCGCCTTTGATAACGTTATTTGGGAGCATACAAATTCTAAAAATATCGGGCGAGTCTATTTTAGTGGCCGCAGTACAGCGAACCATACCAATACGTACGGGGTGGGTTATCAGTCTTCAATTTTACATTACAAATTATTTATTTTATAAAATAAAACATGTTTTAAGGCATTCGTAATTCACACGAAACATGTCGTATACCCTCAGGATAATTCGGAATGTTTTCAAATTATTTTTAAATCACTGGCAGGATTCTGCAAGTAAGGTTTTGATTGGTGGACATGAGCTGCAACTGGCTGTCTTTAGATCCACATGTAATAGTGGAGCTAATTTTAATTAGATTGATGCGCATGCGCTGATCCAGCTGATATAAAACGACATGAAACAATGTCATGAACAAGCGGGCATAGGCCCGCTAGACAAGTTCTTTAGGTGAGAACAATCCCATGCGAATATAAGTAGTCTCTTGATTAAAATGAATGGCATTTTGTTCAATTTAATAGGCTGAAATCTCACAGCTAGCTGGTCTACTTGGAATTGAGCCCACCACTGAGACCTATCGTCTGTCGTCTGCTCGACTGCTGCGCTTCATCCACATGACACAGAAATCCTGTGTATTTGACGCAATATTTACCTAAAATACTCCCAAATAAAATCTGTGTGCGTCATGGTTGACGGAAAATATTTCCGATGTCAATCGATGTTATATTATTTATTTTTTAATTCGTAAAAACCTAACGATTACAAAGTTCAAAATGAAAATAGCCCAACGGTTTAACTGGTTCCCAACCTTATCAATATGTTTAACGTAACTTAGTGTAAAAACCAGTCTGACTGGTGTAGCGTGTTTGTTGTCTAAATTTAGATCATCGCGAGAATGTCGAAACCGCGGTCTGTATACGAATATCAGATAATAGTTAACAAGCCGCGAGATTTTAGTTCGATCTATAGATCGTTTTTTTTTAAATTTTTATTTATTATTGTTCTTTATTGTTTTAATACATGTATTTGGTTGAGCATATCTCGTAATAGGAGTTAGTCATAATTATTGCGTAGTTTGTAAATTTAATTAATCAACGCGTTTGCTACGGTGCTTTAAAGACATTGGTGGAAATTTTCATGCAAAGAATACGGCGATCCCAGTGAAAAAATAATTTACATAATTACAGAATCATTCTTACACCAATCGAGAGATTTCCTTTCAAGGCTGCAGTGAAAGTTTGGGCAAGGAAGACAAATCGCAGACTTACTCACAATTGAATAAATTGTGATTTCCCTGCCTTGCTGGCCATCTATCTTCACTGTCCCCTTGTCTTTGGAATGAATAGATTATCAATAGCCTGAATAGGCTTATTATAGGAAAATAAACAAATGACTCACAAATTATATCTTTTTTTTATTTCATTCAGCAGTGAAGGATAACAAACTATCAGCACACAAAATAAAAGAAACAAACAAACTTATTATTTATGAGCAGGTTGATCTATCATATCATATGGTGTTATTACAAGGATCAGAGGAAAATAGAAAAAAATTACATTAAAAATCTGAAAAAATTCACAAAATTTTAAACTGTATTATGGGCCTTATGAGTTGCTCAGATCGCATCTGAGGGACTGCATTAAAAACATTTCCACTGGTTAGTAAGAGAGGTCTGTCTGTCAAGTACAGTGCGTTAGTGGTTAGTAAGAGAGAGGTCTGTCTGTCAAGTACAGTGGGTTAGTGTTTAGTAAGAGAGAAGTCTGTCTGTCGAGTACAGTGCGTTAGTGATTAGTAAGAGAGAAGACTGTCGAGTACAGTGGGTTAGTGGTTAGTAAGAGAGAAGACTGTCGAGTACAGTGGGTTAGTGGTTAGTGAGAGAGAAGTCTGTCGAGTACAGTGGGTTAGTGGTTAGTGAGAGAGAAGTCGGTCTGTCGAGTACAGAAGGTTAGTGAGAAAGAAATTTGTCTGTCGAGTACAGAATGTTAGTGGTTAGTGAGATAAGTCTGGCTGTCGTGTACAGTGGGTTAGTGGTTAGTGATAGAGAAGTATGTCTGTCGAGTACAGAAGGTTAGTGGTTAGTGATAGAGAAGTATGTCTGTCGAGTACAGAAGGTTAGTGGTTAGTGAGAGAGGAGGTTGTTGTCTGTCGAGTACAGTGGATTAGTGGTTAGTGATAGAGAAGTCTGTCTGTCGAGTACAGTGGGTTAGTGGTTAGTGATAGACAAGTTTGTCGAGTACAGAAGGTTAGTGGTTAGTGAGTGAGAAGTTTGTTGTCTGTCGAGTACAGTGGGTTAGTGATAGAGAAGTCTGTCTGTCGAGTACAGAAGGTTAGTGGTTAGTGAGAGAGAAGTTTGTTGTGTGTCGAGTACAGAAGGTTAGTGAGAGAGAAGTTTGTCTGTCGAGTACAGAAGGTTAGTGGTTAGTGAGAGAGAAGTTTGTTGTCTGTCGAGTACAGAAGGTTAGTGGTTAGTGAGAGAGAAGTTTGTCTGTCGAGTACAGTGGATTAGTGGTTAGTCAGAGAGGAGACTGTCGAGTACGGTGGGTTAGTGGTTAGTGAGAGAGAAGACTTTTGAGTACGGTGGGTTAGTGGTTAGTGAGACAGAAGACTGTCTGTCGAGTAAAGTGGGTTAATGGTTAGTAAGAGAGAGGTCTGTCTGTCAAGTACAGTGGGTTAATGGTTAGTAAGAGAGAGGTATGTCTGTCGAGTACAGTGGGTTGGTGGTTAGTCATAGAGAGGTCTGTCTGTCAAGTACAGTGGGTTAGTGGTTAGTGAGAGAGAAGTCTGTCTGTCGAGTACAGTGGGTTAGTGGTTAGTAAGAGAGAGGTCTGTCTGTCAAGTACAGTGCGTTAGTGATTAGTAAGAGAGAAGACTGTCGAGTACAGTGGGTTAGTGGTTAGTAAGAGAGAAGACTGTCGATTACGGTGGTTTAGTGGTTAGTGAGAGAGAAGACTGTCGATTACGGTGGGTTAGTGGTTAGTGAGAGAGAAGACTGTCGAGTACAGTGGGTTAGTGGTTAGTGAGAGAGAAGTCTGTCTTTCGAGTACGGTGGGTTAGTGGTTAGTAAGAGAGGTCTGTCTGTCAAGTACAGTGCGTTAGTGGTTAGTAAGAGAGAGGTCTGTCTGTCAAGTACAGTGGGTTAGAGGTTAGTAAGAGAGAAGTCTGTCTGTCGAGTACAGTGGGTTAGTGTTTAGTAAGAGAGAGGTCTGTCTGTCAAGTACAGTGCGTTAGTGATTAGTAAGAGAGAAGACTGTCGAGTACAGTGGGTTAGTGGTTAGTGAGAGAGAAGTCGGTCTGTCGAGTACAGAAGGTTAGTGAGAAATAAATTTGTCTGTCGAGTACAGAATGTTAGTGGTTAGTGAGATAAGTCTGGCTATCGTGTACAGTGGGTTACTGGTTTGTGATAGAGAAGTATGTCTGTCGAGTACAGAAGGTTAGTGGTTAGTGAGAGAGATGTCTGTCGAGTACAGAAGGTTAGTGGTTAGTGAGAGTGAAGGTTGTTGTCTGTCGAGTACAGTGGATTAGTGGTTAGTGATAAAGAAGTCTGTCTGTCGAGTACAGTGGGTTAGTGGTTAGTGATAGAGAAGTTTGTCTGTCGAGTACAGAAGGTTAGTCGTTAGTGAGAGAGAAGTTTGTTGTCTGTCGAGTACAGTGGGTTAGTGATAGAGAAGTCTTTCTGTTGAGTACAGAAGGTTAGTGGTTAGTGAGAGAGAAGTTTGTTGTCTGTCGAGTACAGAAGGTTAGTGGTTAGTGAGAGAAGTTTGTCTGTCGAGTACAGAAGGTTAGTGGTTAGTGAGAGAGAAGTTTGTTGTCTGTCGAGTACAGAAGGTTAGTGGTTAGTGAGAGAAGTTTGTCTGTCGAGTACAGTGGATTAGTGGTTAGTCAGAGAGAAGTTTGTCGAGTACAGAAGGTTATTGGTTAGTGAGAGAGAAGTTTGTCTGTCGAGTACAGAAGGCTAGGGGTTAGTCAGAGAGAAGTCTGTCGAGTACAGAAGGTTAGTGGTTAGTAAGAGAGAAGTATGTTAAGTACAATGGGTTAATGGTTAGTGAGATAGAAGTCGGTGTGATGGCATTTTATGACCCATTGTTTATGAGAGCTGGTAGCAGGATGCGAACCCAGTACCTACGTGTCAGTCTTATTTCCGATAGTTTAGCCACTGAACCAACGACGTCGGACATATCTGGATAATCGACTGGTACTTTTAATTTAATTGAAGTCTTATTTTCTGTTTAATCAATTCCAAAGGCAATATGACAAATCTGCTACTGTTTGTGACGTAACAATCTGATGATTTGTCAAAGGGGAAGAGTACGTTTATACTGGTGGCGCGGTGACCCGTCCACAAACGACCGCATGTGTAATACGGGTGTAAGAAGGACATGAACCACCCCGTTCAGAAGGCTGCTGTTTAGGAAAACTATCTACGTGAAACACGTGGTAAACATGGGTGGAGGGTAGGTGGAGTGGTCTGGGGTTTATGTTTAAATCATAGAAAATAGCCTACACATTTTATGAATATTCCCTGACGACACATAACTACAGAAGGTGGGGTCTGGGTGGATATAGCTCAACCACTCGTCTGACGTGCCCCCCCCCCCCCCCGATATGTTAATGTGAATGTCTGCAGAGATATACATCATTTCTAATGCCCTAATTTTTGTCCTCACTTTTTTACTAATTATTTTGGAAAATTTTACGTTTTTATTTTTAAAATTTTGTTTTGTGTCCTGCCCAAGAATATAATATTTTTGTTTGTATCTGTTTCACTTGTATCCAGAAAATATCTAAAGTAGAACTGAGACAAATGTGCTATCTAATCACATATTTCAACTGTTAAAGTGTATATGAATGGTTATAAAAAAGGTACCGTTTCCAAATAATGACAAAGCTAATATGGAATTAATGGCACAGTAGGCCATCGAATGTCAAAATCGATAACTTATACACAGCTACACGTTTACAAATTATAATTATAAATGACAACATTCAATCTAGCTACACAATGATGTAATGTTTGGCCAAATTCATATTATAAATTAGATTCGTCTCATAAATTATGTTCCCATCTGCTATCTGCTACGTAATTGCAACGTCTGTATGGTTCGATTTCTTAGTTCTAAGCGATGCATGAGGCCTATACAAGTTTATGGGTTTCAGCGTTTGACGTTCTACAACAAGAGCTGATCTGTGACGAAACATGAAGATGTCGGTGTTTTCCTCGTGTGCTCAGAAGCTCATCGGGGCTGGTGGAGTCATGGAGTCTGGTGGCGTCATGGTGGGCGTCACGGAGTCCGTTGTATTTCCGAAACTGATTGTACTTTACTAACAGAGAAAACACAGAGTAACGGGTATACAAGATTAATATATATGTACCATTTTCTTTCAAAAACTAACTGTCCTTTAGTAACAGAGAAAACACAGAGTAACAGGTATCAAGACTAATAGTTCTCCCATCCCTAGCCATGCAAGACAGGCGTATTCCATGACGTCAGCCCATGCGGAATAAATCGTGACTTCGGTTGTTTGAGCTGATATTAACATTGGGTGACGTCACGCAACCGGCAAAATAACGCACGAACTGCTTTTTATATTTCATAAAAACAAGGAAACCTGCTGTCATAATGAAATTATACAATCATTTTTGGTACGATCTTTTCAATGGTTATGATTATTTTATTGTAAGACAAAAAAAGAAAAAAAAAGAAAAGAAAAAAAAAATGCTTATTTTTCATCTACTGGATGGGAGAAAAATAATCCTCCATTATGTATCCACGTGGGACAGGACTCTTCCACCCTCGGGTACAAATTGTGTACCCTCGAGTGGAATAGCACTGTCCCACATGGACACATATGAAGGATTCTTTTAATCTGTACTATTGTCTTTCAAAAACTAATTGTCCTTTACTAACACAGAAAAAATAGAGTAACAGGTAAACAGGACTAATATATGTACTGTTGTCTTTCCAAAATTGACCCTCTTTTATTAAAGGAGAATGTCCGAGTAACTCTCCATTCATGAGAAATAGACGAGTCTCGCTAGGGCCAAGTCCCATTATTTGTCAGGAATGAAGAGTTACTGGGATATTCCCTTACTTAAAATACACCAATAGACAATGACTTTATGTCAATATATGTAAGTATGGAGTTTAACACAAGTGATTTTGGTGGGCTAATTAAGTAGGGTGTGGGTATTAATTAACTTAAAATACACCAATAAATAATGACTTTATGTCAATATATGTAAGTATGGAGTTTAACGCTAGTGATTTTGGTGGGCTAATTAAGCAGGGTGTGGGGTATTAATTAATTTAAAATACACCAATAGATAATGACTTTGTCAATATATGTACCTGTAATAACTACTTTAAACTAAATACATGTACATAAACAAAATTCGAACACCTAATTTTGCTTCCTTTAGCACTTATCATGTGACTTAAAAATGACAACAAACTTGTCGAACTTTCATTTGCCCTGCATCTCCACCAAATGTGTCACAAGTCATTAGATAACTAAAAGAAACAACACATAAAACCAATATACGTTTGCTACATTTATTTACATGAGCAAATAATAATCATATACACTCACACATTTCAATCATTACTCAAACCATAGGCCTATTCACCATATATCAATGCACACTAACACAACCCCTCACACCCAAACCTTTCTCTCCATCACACATTTAACTAATTTCACCAGTCACCATCTTAGTACAGATGATCACCACACTAATCAATATTAACTACACACAAATACTACTCAATGTCTTAAGTATATGTCACATCACACATATAACACCAATGACAAATAAAATGTCAGTGTCCACTTATGACTTCATATATCTTCATTATTATTTTTTTTTATAACGCCCAAAGTCAGTTATTTATATTAACTAATTAAGCAGTATTGCACATACCACTTTCTTCCAATTAACAACTATCACTGCTAATGTTTCAACACATACATGAGCATGTTGTTAACTAATACAATTATGAACTAATTACACAACTCATCCTTCTCTTCACCTTCTGCATTCACCACACCTCCATTATTATACTTGCACAGTATAATAATATTACAAAACAACAACCCGTTGTTCTCTATTTAACCCGAACATGGCTAATAAATAGCCCACACATGGAACTTCATTTCCACATTACCACCGCACTGCACTCTCTCGTGTACCACTCCTCCACAAATTCACCGGACCTCCACAAGCTCAACTCTCAGCCATATCTTCATTCAGGCAAGCCAACTCTACATCTCTCGGTAGACACTACTGCTGTACCAGCTATAACAATGACCTCTTACAGTGCTGTAACCAAGATACACTTAATTACTATGATGTAACACCTTATTATTCCATACACTTTAAATACCAACCAACTTCGTCTCTATACTCAATGTCCACATTATACAAGTTATACTAAACTTTCATTATCCACATCTTTATAAAATTAATATGTCATTACTATACTACTACACTTTAACATAATACAATTATGTTTTATAACAATCACAAAATAACACTACATACTAAATATCAAATATTTAATTACTTACGGTTAAGCATTAACCCGAACTATAAACACCAAAGTCTTTCACAAACGTCTGTCCAACTTGCACAAATCTTGTTCACTGTTCACTCTCAAAAATAATCACACTCCCCAAACAATGTATGTATGTATGCCCACAAATGACTGTCAGGTCAGATGTCGGGAATTAACGTGCTTATATCAATTTAATGTTCAAGCACGCTCGTTTCGAGCACGATTTCTGACTAGGGCCAGAAACTGTGCTCACAACGAGAGGGGTGGGGAGAGTGTTAGTAAAAAAAAAAGCCCACAAAAACAAAACGTTTATACATTTGATTAGATAAAAATACTAATTAATGGTTAAATAAACTTTATTTACAAGAAAGTTAAAAAGTGTTTATACAAAGGGTTTAAAAGGGTTTCTTCAAATGATTAGGTAAAAAGTAGAATATTGACAATAAAATATGTCTGGTTAATCCCCCAAACAATAACTAAGTCATCTCTTTTATTCACACAGTCAGCTTTTCAGTTACCAACTACTCACTCCTGCTACAAGCTATAACAATGCAAATTCCTACCTTGCCTAATTAATCTCATACCAAGAAACCTTTAGTTTCACGATCCAAGCTATGACTAATCTATTCCATTTCTCTCAACTGTACAACCTGTATTACCGTATAATTGATAATAGTATTATACCATAAACTTCAAATGTACAACTAAAAATACCACATGTATTCTAATAAAGATAATATAGTAAATCTACAAATAATCATTTCAAATCACATTCTGCTCTGATTACCCTTGACTTGTGACAATATGCAATATATCAACAAAACTATAACATTCATCCATCATATAAATGCAGGCAACCACATTTTTCTTTTTTCAAATTGGAGAAGAACTAATCCGCATTCCCTTTGCCCTACCAATTTGGTCGGGATGAGGTGAGCAGGTACTAAAAGCCACCCACTGTTCACATCTCTCAAGTACACCCACTGTTGCAATAGCTAAGGCAACTACGCCAGTATCTGTAGCAGATATCATGATCCATACGTAGCTTTGCTGATATGCATCGAATATGGAGGGGCATGTTGAAGCCCAAGATGTCCCAAATGGGACATCTTGGGCAGTGCTCGGCCCAAGATGTCCTTGGGACATTTTCTTGGGCCAAGATATGCCATATACTTGTGTTACCTTTGCTTAAATCGTTCAAATTGTTTTTTTGTTTAACGACACCTTTAGAGCACATTAATGAATTAATAATCGGCTATTGGATGTCAAACAATTGGCAATTCTGACACATTTTGCCATTAGCAGCAAAGGGTCTTTTATATGCACTTTCCCAAAGATATAACAGACGTTGGGCTCTGGTTACACCATTTAAAGACATGTGGATATTTTGAAGCTGTGCCTGCCCAAACGAGTGGGATTTTCGCTCGGTTACAATCCGTTCGTTTGGAATGGAATACAATGAAGCGTCGATTATCTGGGTGAAGCTATTGAGTTTTCCTGTTCCAACCAGTGATTCATGAATGGCATATCATAGGAAATAGTATGAAATATGCTGTGTAAATATGTATATGCTTTGTATGTACATGTATGTGTGTGCGTGTATCTACTATCTACTATCTATGTATATGCATGTATGTATGGATGAATGGATGTAGGTAGGTAGGTGGGTTATTGGTACGTAGTTACGTACGTACGTATGGATGGATCGATGGATGGTTTAAAGGTTTTGTTTAACGACACCAGAAGAACATATTAAATGATTTATTAATCATCAGCTAGAGTTTTAGAGCGGAAACCCGCTACATTTTCCCCACATTAGTAGCAAGGGATCTTTTGCATGCACTATCCCATAGACTGGATAGCACATACCACGGTCTTTGATATACAACTCATGATGCACTGGCTGGAACGATAAATAGTCCAATGGGTCCACCGACGGGGATCGATCCTAGACAGACCGCGTATCAGGCGAACTATTTACCACTGGGCTACGTCCTGTCGCGGATGGATGGATGCAAGCATGTGGTTGTGTATTCATGCGTGCCTGTATGTGTATCTGATTATGTACATGTGTTTGCGTGTGAATATTTAGCTCTGTCTCACTTATGGCGATACATTAATGTTGACTTTCACTTATATTTATAAGTCGTACTTGTCTAGCATCCCACATGATGATATACCGGTTCTTCTTTCATAAAAATATGTTTTGATCACTGGTATATGTGTGTCATATCTCCCTTCTTCGTCTGTCTGTCTCTCTGTCTCTCTCTCTGTCTCTCTCTCTGTCTCTCTCTCTCTACATATCGTCAATATCATATATTAGGAATAAAAGTAAAAGTACTGTTGTATTATGTGAGCCACTGGCATAATACATTATTTTTACTCCTAATATATGATATTGACAATACCGAAAAACAGAAGGGTAATAATCTCTTTATTATATAATCACAAAGTTAATACAACGTGTCTTTGTAAACTGCATACACAACTTTAATTCCAGTCAGCCATTACCCGATATTCAAATTAATGAATGGCGCCGTGTCTTTTCAAAAGGAATATCCTTATATTAAAATCAACTAGTACATGACTTTCTTTCCCAGAACACTGGATAGTTTTTAATGTAAAGTTGCATACGTCAATTCTTTAGTGTCGCCATAGCACGTTTAGTTACATGACTGTTACATACATAGATATTAACGCCCTGGCGCAAGGGGTAATTAAATCCTTTCTGGCCTCACAAATTGCCCCATGCCGTTGCTGGGACTCGAAGCTTTGGCACCGAATCGCCCGCAAATTGCAGACTAACCACGATGCGTTCTGAGCTATCCAAACATCAATGCATGTATGTATGTATGTATGTATGTATGTGCGTGTGTGCGTGTGTGTTGTGTGTATATATATTCCCCCCCCCCCCCCACCACACATTTTTTGGAGGAGGTCACAACAACATTACAGTATATATTCCCATTATCTCATTTTCTATAGATATTAAATACAGTACAGTACAGTACAGTACAGTACAGTACAGTACAGTACAGTACAGTACAGTACTTCTGTTATGTTCTAAATATGTCGTGATAAACAGACCGTCACTTCATCTAAAAGGATGTAAAATAACAAAATGTGCCAATAGTATACTGATAGAAAGAAATAAAGGATCACACAGATGGCAACAAGAAATAATGACTGCATTAAAAATCAATTCATACTGTCCGAAGTTGACTGGGAAGATATAGGCAGCACATTCAACACTACGTACATTCAATCCCACATTACAACTTGGTATGGAATACAGACATTACTACGCTAGTTGGGAATTAAATATGTCTACAATTTGATGTGTTCCCTTATTTCTTTCCATCAGTATATGTGTCATGCACTGTCGACATTTAAGGCTTAGCCCAGTAACCGTTCAAACACTGGGAGTACAATGAGCACACGGTGTTCATCTACATTTACTCACATTCATAACTTGTTCGGCTACTCCACTGCCCAAAGGAAACCAAGCGAGAAAGAAGAACTGGTTTGTTTAACGACGCACACAACACATTCTAATGGGGGTTATATGGCGTCGCAAATGATGAAAGAGAAAACTCGCCGCCATCACGCCATGAGTTGTTCTTTTCGATTAGCAGCAACGGACCTTTCATACAGACAACATCCTACATATAGGATAGTACATACCACGGCCTTTGTCACACCAGTTGTGGAGCACTGGCTGGAACGAGAAATAGCCCAATGGGCCCACCGACATGAAACATATGTCACCTCATCTACCTGCAACAAAATAAGGTGTAAAATGGTATTTATGATTTAAAGAGTATTTTTGTTAGTAACCTTCATTTTAGCTGGAAATTGCAGTCCATTTAAGAAAAAATATGTTACCATGTACCGGTTTCAACCTCAAGTGTGCACCACATATCAGATGTAGACATGGGTGTGGGATTGACTGAGTAGATCCCCAACCACCACCCCCTGTTCCGCCGTGCCTGATACTACATAAACGATATTAGTACAAATAATCAGTGTCGCAACGGGCAACGGGCAACTATATTTACGTGCCCCTATCCACAAGGGTTCAGGCACGCCCACCCCGGATTCAGCCTCTGACATCGCCAGTTGTCGATTCCGGGGCGGGGGGATGGATAAAAAGAGTGCATGGGATAATTTTACATAATGTGGTATGACCACTTAAAAAATTAAATAATTAAATAAAACAGTTACAAATAGGGGTCTATCATATTTATATATTATTACTCACATATTAATAATAGCACCATAATTAAAGAGCCTTATAACATTCTATTATTTTAATATATAATTAGTAGGTGCAATTAATTACAATTTCGATCGGGCAGTTCCAAATGGGTATATACTATAATTAATTAGTTACTAATAATATTTATATATATATATATGTATTTTTATTTTATTAAATTAGGCCCTGGAGGATAAAGGATTCGTAAAGCGGGGAGCACAGCGCCACCGGCAATCCGGCGGTCAAACAGGCGGGAGGCCCACTCCGGTAAGTCCGGATTTCCACGGGGGGGGGGGGGCGTTCCGGGGGGGGGGGGGGGCCTCCTAACAGGCTTCCCTATCGGCCAAAACCGCCAACGCCCTACCGCACCCAAATATGCACCCTACCACGGCGTCCCCCCCCCCCCCCCCCCCCCCCCCCCCCCCCCCCCCCCCCCCAGGTTATCCATGTAACACAGGTGGGCCCTTCTTTTGTTAAGATGATATGAATGATATGACTGATGATATATGATAAGAAGCCCGCGAGCCGCCGTCTGGGGTGGTGGTGAAACGTATAAGCGTCATTGATGTTGTTGGTTGGCTGGTGGGTTGGTTCAATTACTATGGTGAGGTGTCCTCGCCGCTCTCCCCAAGCATTCGTGAGCACCACACCCAATCGGGTGCGTCACCTAAACGGATGACAGATGTCATTGTTATATAATCCTCGGTGTCACCCAAGTGACCACTAGTCGTCAAGTGGGTGGCTCCGAGTACCGGTCAGGTTTTTTTTGTTTGTATATATACAAATTGACCGATCAAATTAATACCGTTTAAAACCTGTTTGATTTAAAAGAAAACGGGTACATATATATTAAAATAATACTGCATTAAAATTGCTAAGAGGAAAGTTTCAACAACTAATAACCACATTTATTATAACAATTAATTAAAAGTATATAATATACCATAAATATTTAAAAACTAAAACATTCGCACCCAGCCGTACATTCCGCCTGAGGCGGGCGGCACAGACACTGCCAGGCGTATGCGCCGCCAAGCCCCGGCGAAACAAAACCAATCATTCACGCAACCACTCTCACACTAGGTTAAATTAATAGTTATTGGCTGGCTAAAGCACAGACCAATAAGAGAAGTTTATAGAGGGAACGGGCTCTAATTGGTCAGAGCCCGCTCCCTCGCAGCCAATCGCCCCGACACCCGATTGCTATTCATTTAAGTAAAGATTACAGTAAAAGATAGACGTGCTAGCAGAGGCCAGCGAAAAAAAGAGAAGAAAGTGGAGAGTAGAATTCCATAAGAATAAGATGGATAATAAAGCCGCACACGAAAAGAAATCCAAGGTACCCCACGGCAAGGCCCGGCTCTCCGGATATCACCGATTGGCACCTCGGGAACACTCGTGAGACCGGCCTCGGTGGCGTCGTGGCAGGCCATCGGTCTACAGGCTGGTAGGTACTGGGTTCGGATCCCAGTCGAGGCATGGGATTTTTAATCCAGATACCGACTCCAAACCCTGAGTGAGTGCTCCGCAAGGCTCAATGGGTAGGTGTAAACCACTTGCACCGACCAGTGATCCATAACTGGTTCAACAAAGGCCATGGTTTGTGCTATCCTGCCTGTGGGAAGCGCAAATAAAAGATCCCTTGCTGCCTGTCGTAAAGAAGAGTAGCCTATGTGGCGACAGCGGGTTTCCTCTAAAGTGTCAGAATGACCATATGTTTGACGTCCAATAGCCGATGATAAGATTAAAAAATCAATGTGCTCTAGTGGCGTCGTTAAATAAAACAAACTTTTTACACTCGTGAGCGGCAGTAGTTACTTAAGACAGAAGAAGGAAAACACAGTGTGTGTTAGAAATGAGCCGGATCGATATGCGACACTCAGCTTGAAATGGTGCGTTGCGATTGGCTGAATCTCAATCCCTAGCCGGAGCTGGTTGAGATAAAAAAAAGAGAAGCCAGTGTTAAGAAACAACAGGCAAAATAAGAAGCTGCGATTGGCTGGATTTCGATTCCTTCTCTGGAAAAAAAAGAAAGAGAGGAATGTGGATGTTACAACTATCCAGTCAATCGCCAACGAGTGAATGAGGAAACAATGTGCGTAGGCTGTTCGGTGTTTCTAAAATGGATTAAGAAGAAAATAAGTTGATCAACATGCTTAATTAAAAGAAATTAATTTAGCAAATAAAAAAGAGTTTTTTTTATAAGAAGGATTATAAAAGAAAAAGTTATTCGGTTTGTCCACGGGAGGGTAAGGTCCGAGCCATTACCACCCTGGACAAAGTTCGCCACCAGCCACTTGTCCGCCATTGCAAGGTGAGTGTTAAAATTTAGCAGGCTCCTAATTGAGTGTAACGGTATAGTCCTCGGACCGTTCTTACCTATTTAAATAGTTACAATTTTTTGTGCCAGCTACTTGTTATATACTTATTTTCGTATCATTTACATAGGTTAAAATAGCCCGTTCCACCTCCCGTTTAAGAGCGGGAGGCGGGTTAAATATTTTAACAGGATTAAATTTAATTTTAAGTTTGTCCATTATTGTTTTAAAAATAATTCTTTCATTAGTATATTTATTACAATAAAAGATATAATGTCTTACATTATCTAACTTTTTACAATTAGTACAAAGTGCTGTATTACTTTTTTTTAATAGATATTGAGTATCGTTCAGACCGAAAACAACACCAAGGCGCAATTTAGTAATAATATTTTCGGCTTTAACATTAGAATAAATAGGTCTTTTCGAGTTAACTTTTGGTTTAATTAAATAATGCCATAGTCTAGTTTTAATATTCCATTCGGTTTGCCAAAACTTGAGAAAATTGTTATGGGCTATGGCCATAGTTTCATTTAAGTTAATATTAATATTAATTTCAATTTTGTCCATACCTACAGCTTTTTTTGCTAGTAGATCTGCGTTTTCATTGCCAGAGATGCCGACATGAGCAGGGACCCATTCCAAAGTTATAAACAACCCTTTACTATTGTTATAATTAATCATGTTTATAATTTGCTTAATTAAGTGTGAACTCTTGAATTTAAGATTCTGGAGAGCTTGAAGAGAGCTCAGGGAGTCAGAAAGTATAAGAAAGTTTTGTGGAGACGGGTAATTAGTAGCATTAGTAAGAATCCACTTGAGCGCAGAGTAAATGGCCATCAGTTCGGTAGTAAATACAGAAACGTGGTCCGTCACTATGGCGTAGTGGGAGCTAGAGGTATTAGGTAAGCTAGGCTTGACACAGAAGGCCATGCCTGCCTTACCAGAAAGTGGGTCCTTGGAGCCATCTGTATATATATGGATATGCTCAGGATAATAATCATTTAAAGCTGCTCTAAATATTATGTTTTTAAATAATTCATTATCTGTTTTTAAAATTTCCTTTCTTAATAGTAACGGGACACTCGGCGGTTTGATTAGCCAGGGTGGCACCAAGGGGGGAGAGTATTTTTCCAGATTATAATCCAAGAGTTCTAAATTAGTTGCCATTCTGTTAATAAAATTAACTGCGGAGTTAATATCTATGTGTAAATATTCATCATTATTCGGTACCATAATTGCTACAGGATTTAGTGGTACTAAATATTTAGCTTTAAACCAATGTTTAAGACAAAGCTGGGTGCGCCTAACACTAAGAGGAAGAATATTAAGCTCCACACGCAGACTGTCATTTGGTGTGCCCGGGGAAATTTTAGTTATAATCCTAAGCCCTTTGTTATATATTGATTCTAGCTTATTCAACTGAAATGGTGATGCACAGCAGAAGGCTTGGGCACCATATTGTAACCTGGAGACGATAAAAGCTTCAAAAATCATTAGGAGAGTATGTCTGTCAGCCCCCCAATTAGTTGCAGCTATGACTGTAAGTAAATTAATATAGTTATTGCAGTTTTTAATTACTTCTTTTATGTGTGCATTAAAAGATAATGATGGGTCAAAAATGACTCCTAGAAATTTAACTGACACTACTTGGGTTATAGGATAATTATCTAGTGTTAAATTAAGTGCGTAACGTCTCTTAAGATTATTAGTAGTAAAGAGAATAGCTGATGTTTTAGATCTTGAGATGGTGACCCCCCAGGTTTCAGCCCAATTTTGTAGTTTATCAATGTCTTTTTGAATATCTATTTTAATTTTTTCTAAACACTTTCCAGATCGCCAAAAAGCTGTGTCGTCAGCAAATAAGCCAATACTAAGCTTAGTGTCCTCACTAGACGAACCAGTGAGGGCTATAGCTAGATCATTAATAAAAATACTGAAAAGTGTGGGGGCTATTACTGATCCCTGGGGTATGCCGTTCTCAAGATTCAATTTATCAGAAAATGCTTCAGTAACATTAACAGTGAAAGACCTATTATTAATGAAGCGTTCAATAAATGCAAACATAGGCCCTCTAATGCCCATGTTATACACTTTAATTAGTAGCCCGTGTCGCCAAACCATATCATAGGCCTTTTCCAGATCAACAAATATTCCGACCACTTTGTCACCATGACTAAAGGCATTAACAATTTCAGATTGAAGTCGAAATAAGTGGTCGGCAGTGGAGTGGTTTTTTCTAAAACCACTCTGATATATGGTCAAAAGATTATTACTTTCTAGATAATGGCTGAGTCTGGAATTAACCATGGCCTCCATAGTTTTACAAACACTGGATGTTAAGGAAATAGGACGATAATTAGAAGGATTAGTTAAATCTTTCCCTTTCTTAGGGAGGCTGACGACCTCAGCATGTTTCCATGCTAGGGGGAGATAACCCTGTTTCCAAATATTATTATAAAGTTCCAGGAAAAGTCTGAGGGTAGCTTCAGGCATGTTTTGGAAAAAAAGATAGCTAAATTTATTCAGACCAGGAGCGGTACCTTTCCTGTGAGCAAAAGTCATTTCCTGGAGGGAGAATTGAATATTATAATCTAAATTATGTGTAGGAAATTTAGCATCCAGGGGAATTTTATGTTCTTTTTCTATAGTTTCTTTAATATTAGAGAATTTTTGTGGGAAATTACCATTACTTGAATTTTTTTGGAAAGTTTGTCCAAACACTGTTGCTTTTTGTTGATTAGTAGTATATAATTTATTAGCTTTTAATAAAGAGGATTTAGCGAGAGGTTTTCCCTGGATGCGTTTTATTTTTGCCCATACTTCGGAGACCTTGGACTGTCTATTTAATGATGAACAAAATTTAGTCCAAGACTCCTTTTTTAATTTAAACAATTCTTGAGTAACTTTAAATTTACTTTCTTTAAATTTACCTAGATTAACCGGGGTTTTATCCTTCTGATGGTTCTTACGCATTTTATTTCTAAATTTAATCATTCTGGCCCAAAAAAGGAGGTTGGTACTCACGGAGGTGAAGGATGTTAGCAAAGGGGAGGACGTCACGGTGAGCCGATGAAGTTGGAGGCGTCAAAATGCGGGATGCCCGGCCGGTAAGTGGATCCTGCTATCGCCTTGGCTAATGCGCGATACTCTTTCCCGGCGATGATTTTGATGATTCGATGGATGGTCGGGTTGTCCATTTCTGGGAGTAGCAGTGCTTGATTATAGCTCCCACTCCGGCGTACGGTGAGACAGATTCCCTGGCCATCCCGCATTGTGACGGCGCATACACAAAATTCTCCCTCTGTCGGACTTGCTGGTAACGGCATGAAGGCGCTGAGCTTCGGTTGTGTGAATAAGCTCCGCACGTCCTCGATGTTGGTTTTGACTAACTGGGAGTAGCGCGTTGGTAATTTGCCGGCCTTGAGTGACCACTGCTCCTCAGTTTCAACAACAACAACAGGCTTCGGCGGTTGCGTCGGGGGTCCTGGCTTGACTGGTTGGTCTCCTGGTGACGCAATCGCTTTCCGCTTGGCAACGGCTATCGATCGGGCCTGGGACTCGACTGCGGCACTCTTCCTAGGTGGAGGTGGCATCGCAGGAGTCCCGGAAGCTGAGTTCACTGGAGTTTGTGGGGGCGACTCCATAACCGCCTGGTTAAGGTCTGCCCCTGGTGGTTCGACAGTTGGTTCCGGCTGGGCTGGATCCTCTGGTCTCCCCGGTGTAGATCGGTGCCGGGGATGTCCAACGTAAGGGGCCTCCGCCGGCAGTTGAGCTGCCGGTTTTGCACCCCCCCGGGCCATCCCTGGCGCGTCCGTCTTCCTCCTTCCTCTCTTCCTCGGTGGCTTCTTGACCGGGTCACCGTACACCAGGGTCACGGTTGCCCGTGGCCCGGTGTACGTGACGCGGTATTCGAGTAACACTCCATAACTGGCTATGAGTCCCCCCAGGTGGGGGGGGGGGGGGGGGTAACTCGAGAGAGCAGGCGCACACGTCTTGCCGCATCGTAAGCCGTAGTAGAAGTGGGAGTGGGAACTATTTTCGCGTGCCCCTATCCAACATGGTTCAGGCACGTCCACCATGGATCCGCGTTCTGACGTAGTAGAAGTGGGACGTACGATGCTTCTACCCCCCCCAGTAGGCGGCTCGCAACCCCCCATACCCCCCCCCATACCGGACCCCTGTCAGAAACATAATGGCCGATATTCTAACTAAAACCATGCCTATCAATGATAGAAGAAATACCGACGGATGAATCTTTTTCGGATTCCCCACCCCTCGGGGGGGGACACATCGCCCGGGTCGTCGTAGGCCCTGACAATAATACCGGTAACGGCGAGGAGGGACCCGATTCCTCCGCCGGTTCAAATAAATTATTTATCCACGAAGAGGATTCGCCAGAAGACCCCCCCATGGAAAAAATAAATGAAATTCCCAATCCAACCGTTGTCTCTGTTGATATTGGCGAGGTAGGCGCCACTCTATGTCCGGATGCAGCCACCGCCAGCGGGTCACAGCCGCCACCCCCAGCTTCAACCAAGTCACCCAAGAAGAAGAAAAAGATTCTTCCCCCCACACCACATCCCGAGGGCCAGAGGAAGAGGAGGGTGGTGGAGGAGGTGACCCGCACTTCAACAGATGAAGAAGTGGGTAAGTATAATATTAGCACTTCTAATCGGTATAGACTCCTTGATGATGGCGGAATGTATGGCTGGGTGCGAATGTTTTAGTTTTTAATCATTTATGGTATATTAATATACTTTTAATTAATTGTTATAATAAATATATATAGTAGTTGTTGAATTCTCCTCTTAGCATTTTTAATTTAGTATTAATTTTATATATATGTACCCGTTTTCTTTTAAATCAAACAGGTTTTAAACGGTATTAATTTGATCGGTCAATTTGTATTTATACAAAAAAAAAAAACCTGACCGGTACTCGGAGCCACCCACTTGACGATTAGTGGTCCCCTGGGTGACACCGAGGATTATATAACAATGACTTTGTCATCCGTTTAGGTGACGCACCCGACTGGGTGTAGTGCTCACGAATGCTTGGGGAGAGCGGCGAGGACACCTCACCATATAACTGAATCGGTCCACCAGTCAACTAACACCAAAGAATTATACGTTTCACCACCACACCAGACGGCGGCTTGCGGGCTTATCATCTATCATCTTCACATCATTCATACCATCCTAAATACTGGTCCACCTGTGTTACATGGATAACCTGGGGGGGGGGGCGGGATGGGGGGGGGGACGCCGTGGTAGGGTGCATATTTGGGTGCGGTAGGGCGTTGGCGGTTTTGGCCGATAGGGAAGCCTGGTAGGAGGCCTCCCCCCCCCGGAACGCCCCCCCATGGAAATCCGGACTTACCATAGTGGGCTTCCCGCCTGTTGGATCGCCTGACTGTCGGTGGCGCGGTGCTCCCCGCTTTACGAATCCTTCACCCTCCAGGGCTTAACTAATAAAATAAAATATATATATATATATAAATATTATTAGTAATTAATTAATTATATTATATAACTGTTTAGATCTGCCCGATCGAAATTTTAAGTAAGTGCACCTACTAATTATATAGTAAAATAATAGAAAGATATAAGGCTTTTATTTATGGTGCCAATATAAATATGATAATGATAATATATAAATATGCTAGACCCCTAAGTATAAATGATATAAATATTTAAGGTTGTAAGTGGTCATACCACATAGTTAAAAATTACCCCATGCATTTTTATAATTACCCATCCCCCCCCACCCCCCTCCCGCCCCGGAATCGACAACTGGCGATGTCAGAGGCCGAATCCGGGGTGGGCGTGCCTGAACCCTCGTGGATAGGGGCACGTAAATATAGTTACCCATACCCATATCCTAGCTGGGAGCAGGTAGGGGAGGGGGTGATGGGGGGGGGTCCAGGCTCTTACCAGTTTCCATAGGCTCCTGGTATATAATATCAAGAAGGATCTCTACACTATGACTGGAGTTGGGGTCGGGGCGGAGATAGAAGTAGCTACCTAGTTTCAAGAGGGGGGTCTCTGTTTTCGAGTGGATGAAAACTCTTCCATCCATGAGCCTGGTAAAGAAGAAAAGGGCTGTTTCAAGGTTGAAAGAGGGGTCTGTGGAGATAGAGTTGATCGATTCCTGCAAAAAAAGATACTCATATCTGGTTGGATTTTCCCCTGCAAAAAAAACTTGTCTGATTCCAGGTATGGGGAGTATGGGGGGTGAGGTGGTGGGGGGTTTAACTGAAATTTTACTTTTTTTAGCAGTATCTCCTCCAGAGTATTTTTCATAAATGTCATCTGCTAAAAGTCTATATCGATTGGAAGTACTAATTGTATAGTTACCCACTTCTTCATCTGTTGAAGCGCGGGTCACCTCCTCCACCACCCTCCTCTTCCTCTGGCCCTCAGGATATGGTGTTGGGGGGAGAATCTTTTTCTTCTTCTTGGTTGACTTGGTTGAAGCTGGTGGTGGCGACTGTGACCCGCTGGCGGTGGCTGCGTCAGAACAGAATATGGCGCCTACCTCGCCAATGACAACAGAGACAGTGGTTGGATTGGGAATTTTTTTTTTTTTCTGTGGGGTAATCTTCTGATGGGGCCTCTTCGTGTATAATTAGTTTATTCGAACCGGAGGAGGAGTCGGGTTCCTCATCGCCGCTACCAATATTATTATCACGGCCAACGGCGACCCGGGCGACGTTGTCCCCCCGGGGGGGGGGGGGGGGGGGGGGGGGAATCCGCAAAAGATTCATCCGACGGGATTTCTTCAATCGTTGATAGGCAGGGTTTAGTCAAAATATCGGCCATTATGTTTCTAACAGGGGTCCGGTATAGGGGGGGTATGGGGGGTTGCGAGCCGTTTGTTTGGGGGGTAGAGGCATCGTATGGTTGTTTTATTAGTGATTGGGGGGTACCAAATACATGGTCCCATGTAGGTTGCTCCTCAGAAAATATATTGGGGGTTATGTTGTTAGTTAGCACTTCATCTAGGTTATCTTTAAGCAGATCATCAGTGACACTCGGGTCTTTTATCTCGGAAGTGTTAAGTATAGAATCCAACATGGCGTCTGTCATGACATCTGTCATGGCGGCTAAGGTCAAGTTGTGGTTTGTTATTAATTAACTTTTTTTTAATAATATAGGGTCTTTCGGGTGAGATTTAATAATTTAAATATTATAATACTATAGTATAACAATTAATAATGTCTTAAATAGTAGCTGGCACTACTAGAAAACAGTTATTAGGAGTTAATATACTAATTTACACTTAACAATAGACTATTCAAAATAAACAAGGAGCGGCCATTAATTTCTTAATGCAAGGACGGTCAGAGGACGTAATCGTAAGCAATCAAAATTGATATATTTCGATCCTTGAACGGAGCCTGCAAGAAAACACAAAGGAAATACAATGGGAAATATAGCGGCTAGTGACTTACTCTTGTCCAATGGTGGTATACTAATATATATGATGTAATTAGCTCAAGGCTTTAATATTTAAGACAATAAATGGAATGACCTCTCCCGTTGAAAGACAAAACCCGAATGCAACTGAAAAAATGATCAGTGTCGCATGTTGCTACCAATTAGACCTGCATTTTTATAACAAGACAATGTCTGTCTCTGTATTAAATGTTTGTGGCGTTTTTTTGTTGTCACAAATATAGGAGTCTACACAATAGAAACAAACAAACAAACAAATGAACACAAAATAAAACAAAACAAACAGAAAACAATACAACCGCAATTTAGTGTAAAATAATTTATGATTCATTGAAACAATAAAACAAAACAAACAGAAAACAATACAACCGCAATTTAGTGTAAAATAATTTATGATTCATTGAAACAGTAAACATTTCATATCATCAAATTCAGTTACATTTTTTGTTTTTATTCCAAAGATGTATACTAAATATATTTAGTTGGATAATAAACCAAATTTAATGGCAATGTGTGTGTGTGTGTGTGTGTGTGTGTGTGTGCTCGTGCGTTTGTGTATAATAGGTATACACCAATGAAGCGTGAATAATATGTAATTTATAACTTCCCTTAAAGATTTGCCAATTATAATAAACATAATATTTGGCTTGATTGGTTTCTTTTTGAAGTAATATTAGCCAATTCGTTTACACCTTTGGCATATTATAACAGTACACAATTACATACACTATTTTTTAAAGTGCTAAACGAAGTAACTAACAAGTTATTCGTTATATAAAATGTGCAAACTATCAACAATAAAGTTTAATATTGTGTGCCTTATTATTATTCAAAATTACAGACAGCAACAAAATATACAGTTCTTGTCACCCACGTAAACTAGGGATGCGTTCAGCGACAACGAACAGCACCAACGTTCAAGAACTATTTGACTGGTTCTCGATTCTGTTTAAATTCAAGCTCAATATAAAGTCTTTGATATTTGTAATTAATTAAGAGGCCATGTAAGTTGAATAAACTGATTGTTGCTAGCAACCGGCCTCAGTGGCGCAGTGGTTAAGCCATCGTACTACAGGCTGGTAGGTACAGGATTCACAGCCCGGTACCGGCTCCAACCCAGAGCGAGGTCTTAAGGTCTCAGTGGGTAGGTGTAAGGCCACTACACCCTCTTCTCTCTCACCAACCACTAACAAACCAACTAACAACTAAACCACTGTCCTGGACAAACAGACCAGATATCTGAGATGTGTATCCAGGATAGCGTGCTTGAAACTTAATTATTTTTCGCTTCAGCCAGTGCACCACGACTGGTGCATCAAAAACCGTGGTATGTGCTATCCTGTCTATGGAATGTTGCATATAAAAGATCCATTGCTGCTAATAAAAAAGAATAGCCTATGAAGTTGCGACAGCGGGTTTCTTCGATCTCAATATCTGTGTGGTCCTTAACCGCGTCAAAAGATTAGTGGTTCTTCGTGTACTGCTGGATTTTTATATAGCAATTACTTTAAGTGGTCATCCGTATAAGTGGCCCATCCACAGATAGTAAGCTCACGAATGCTCTTGGAACTTTATGGGTCACCTCGGAAGTTCAACAACAA
>NC_054712.1:2416215-2443715 GCF_016097555.1 Gigantopelta aegis | reverse complement strand
CGTTTCATTGACGAGTAAATGTTTTGTCACATGCCAAGTTCGAGATACTGACATACAAGTATCCACCGTCTCTGTCAAAGAACTATAAGATCCGTCTGCCAAATGCCAAGTCTGACCTTCTACAAGAATTGCAGCAAGATAGCTCAGAAGAACCATTACAAGAAGATGCTGCAATATATGATAGCCCAGACGTGGAAGTTCAACAACCTTTGGAGAATATAGCATACAAGTCTTCATTCCTTGGATACTACGTAAGCTTAAGACATATAACAGAGTTGACATTGTGTGGGATGTATATCGTGAGGATAGCTCGAAGAATAGCACCAGAGAAAAGCGGGATGAAGGGAAGAGAAGAAAAGTTGAATCGCATATGCCACTGCCTGCAAATTTCAGCGATTTTATGAAGAATTGAAACAACAAAACTGAATTATTGCATCTGTTATCCGAAACTGTTAAGAGTATCGAAGTACCTGTGTTTATAACTCAAGGGCAAAATGTCATTTCCAGGGGATCAAACAGACACATGGAAGTGTGTCACCATGAAGAGGCTGATACTCGAATTGCTGTTCATGTCTTGCATGCTGCATCTTCTGGTGCCAAGACTATTACAGTAAACACCGTCGACACCGATGTTGTTGTAATGCTTGTGGCTAACGTGACATCTATATGTGAGGTGAATTCTGAGGTGAATTCTGAGGTGAAACTGTATGTGGCTTTTGGAAGTGGTAGTCATATGAAATGGTTTGATATCCGAGCTATTGCAACACACCTTGGACCTGCTAAAGCAAAATCTCTACCCTTCTTCCATGCATTCAGTGGTTCATACACAACTTCACAATTTGAAGGTAAAGGGAAGAAGACGGCATTTCAAGCTTGGAAAGCCTTTCCAGATGTAACAAGCACTTTCCAAATTGTTCCATTTGTGAATCCAGATGCAGAACAATAGAATACACTTGAACGATACATGTGTATCCTCTATGATCGCACAGCAAACCTCTCCTCAGTGAAGCATCTCCGGGAACAGCTATTTCCAGCATATTCATTTGATAAACTACTTCCAGCTTCAGTAAGTATATTTCAGCAAATATGGAAGTCATAAGTATGGCATAATACAAACTTTACTTGATAAGTGATAACAGTGTATAAGTATTAAAGCTCTAATGTGAATAATGAATATGTTCCTATTTTCACAAAGACTAATTCAATTATTGCATGTAAATATATTCCATTCATATGCGTCAGTGGCATACATTTTGTAGCTAAAAACGATACCTAACATAAAAAAATGAACTGTTTTTACAGGCATCGCTGCATGAGCACACTATGAGGTGTGTATTCTAAGCAAGTATCTGGTTGAGATCCACAGACAATCTTATTTGTGCCCCTAGCCCATCACAGCTTGGAGCACAAATTATTTTGTTTTGGTTAGCTTACATTACATTTGTGCCCCAAGCCCATGGAAGCTTGAAGATGGAAAGTGGCTACCCGTGTGGTCAGAGCTGACACCAATGTCTGAGGCATGCAGTGCTCTCGTGAAGTGCGGGTGTAAGACTTCCCCACTTTGCTGCCGCAGCTGTCATTGCAAGAGGGACTGGACTTTGCCATGTACACAGTTGTGTCTTTGCAAGGGCCTCACGCCGACTGAGGTTTTATTTATCAGAAAGTAATTTTGAAGATGATAATCTGATTTTAAAGTGAAAATTCTTTGATTTTAGTAAAATTGTATTGGGTTTTGATCGATGTCTTCAATTCTGTTTAGTAGATCCGCAATATTTGTTTACATTAAGATTCCTAGCCCATCAGAACATATAATATTGTCTTTTATTTCTCAAAAGCGGTAAAGGGGTTCATGAAATATGTCTTAAAATCATTTCCACAAAATTACTACTACCGTCTGAGCGAGACCCAAAATGGGTCTCGGTGGATTTTCAAATAGTATACCAAGAGACAACTTTGTTTCAAATGCCATGTTGGTATCCAGAAAGTGAACACATGAATGAATGAATGAATGAATGAATGTTTAACGACACCCCAGCACGAAAAATACATCGGCTATTGGATGTCAAACTATGGTAATGCAAACAAATAAGGTGATGATCAACATCAATATAAAAATTCAAGATTTAAATAAAAACAGTGTAAAGAACTGTGCAAAAATACAAATATCACAGAAAGATACTGACTTTTACTCAAAATTTCAATTTGTGCTGTATTGGACATTCTCAAAGAGAATGTTACACCCCTGCACCACGGTGAGGTTACAGCACGCGCAGTGAGGTTACAGCACGCGCAGTGGCAGAAAGTGAACACTTAATGGACTAAGGAACGCCAATATTGATAGTCACACGTGGTAGGCCTATTCATTGTGTATAACAACTCCTTTCAGCAAAGAATTAAAAAATATCAATATAAATGTTATAAATATAAAAACGTATTAAGCTAACAGAACTTACAACGTAAATTTAACAAATGATTGAATAAATAAATGGCAGCTAGATTTAATGTAAGCTAGCCAAAACAAAATAAATCCACAACAAATACTGAAATTCTATGAACTCACAACACAATAAAATCTGAATATTAAAACTGACTATACAACGACGTCTCCGTCCTTCTATTCATATAAATGTAATCTATTTTACATTAGCACTACAATCTAGGTTTATGAAACAGACGCGGGTCTAGGGTTTTCTAATAGAGGGGGCCCAAAACACGTTGACGGGATAACTTTGCATTTGTTTGTGTATTTGTAATTATTATAGACCACACACACCCTCCCCATCCCTCTCTCTCTCTCTCTCACTTGTCATAGTGAGGATCGATTGTATACCCGACCGCACCCCAAACGAGCATTTTTCATTGGTCTACGTCGTGCCCTTTTTCTTTAGTATGCGAGCAGCTGTCAAAGTAAAAATATACTCGTTCTTAAATACCTTCCGTGTGGGAATTAAGCTTGTTCTCAACGTTGCATTACAAGGAGGTTGAGTGTCGTGTGGTTTTACAACATTACCTGTTGCCACCGCAGTAAACGTGCAATGACAAAGGTTCGCGTGGTCTACATTTGCGTTGTCGTCGGCGTGGTGTTGTCGTTTGCATACGTCAATCTGATGTCCAATATGAACAACGCCAGTAAATGGCATTCATTCTTCGAGAAGAAACCTGCTATAAGGTAGAGTGCATTTATTATTGAAATATTGTCAAAACATACACTTAGTCGTCGAGAAGAAATCTGTTATAAGCTTAGATGTATTTATTATTGAAATGTTGTCAAAACATACACTTAGTCTTCGAGAAGAAACCTGCTATAAGGTAGAATGCATTTATTATTGAAATATTGTCAAAACATACACTTAGTCTTCTTTGCAGGACGACATCGCAAATTTAGTTTTAATGGCCACGCGTTAACAGTGGCAGTCATCATGGACGGAGTCGGAACGTATATCGGTTGTTTTACTGGACGACATCGCACATTTAGTTTTAATGGCCACGTGTTAACAGTGGCAGTCATCATGGACGGAGCCGGCACGTATATCGGTTGTTTTACTGGACGACATCGCACATTTAGTTTTAATAGCCACGCGTTATCAGTGGCAGTCATCATGGACGGAGTCGGAACGTATATCGGTTGTTTTGCTGGACGACATCGCAAATTTGGGGAGGGACGTAGCAAGAACAAACAAACTTATAAAAAGTGCATTCTAGGCAGGAGAAACAAGTCCATGAACTAAGCAGATTTGCGGTCCACTGAGTAAATTTGCTGTCAGGTTGTTTGTTTGTTTGTTTATATTATTTTATGACAAAATAACAGCGAATACACTGAAATAAAAGAATAAATAGCAGGCGCATGTGCAGGGTTCTAGATTGAGGCGAGCAAAGTTTACAGGGGGAGGGGTCGAGACATAATAATAATAATAATAATATAATAATAATAATAATAATAATATAATAATATTATAATATTATTATTATTATTATTATTATTATTATTATTACTGCAGAGGCAATATTCATATACGGTTGTTGTCTATGAAAAACGTGCACAAAAGGGTCCGCTATATTCATATTTACCCCCACCCCCCTCTCCCCCACCTCCCCTGTACAGACGACGCAATGTCTGTATGTATTCCTTCTGTTTCATGTGGTTCGGTAATATGGATCAATCAAATACTTATTTACCGCTTATATACATTTTTGCTGTGTATATAGCCAGCCGTCGTTAGTGGGGGATATATACACGGCCGTCGTATGTATAACCACTTCGTATATAAAACTGTCTAGTTCACAGTATTCTTTAAAAATGTCACAAGTCCTATTCTAAGCCGGCTGTAATTCCCCATGGGGTTATGGTATATTTTGCAGAAAAATTGTTCGCGTACAACTAACGATAAATTTACCTGTACATGCAAAGGTCTAACTGTTCGGGTTTGTCGGCGTTTAAAATGCTTCTGTTGCTAAAATATCAACAATAAGTGGGTTGTGGTAGTTATGTAGACGGTTAAATAAAGTACTTTTAGCGACAAATCAAATGTATATATTTCCATATAATACTTTGTTAGGTCATTAATTAGGTCAACCATCTGTGGCTGAGTGAGTGCCTTTACGTCTCTATACACGGCGGTCGTGTATATAAAGTTCAAGGGTATAATACATGGTTGTCGTATATATAGCCTCATCACTACTCGGTTCTGTCGTACGTTTTAAACTCCTTATAAAAGAGTTCCAATTTTTAAAAAAATGAAGCTGCTCACTGGTTGTCATGGGATTCCCTCAATCTTGGTTCAATTAAACTATTTTGCTTGATACAACAGAGAAGTTTGGTATTCCAAATGAATGTAATTCCATTTATAATCCATATTTAGAGAAATAAGGCCCAATAAATCTGTGACCGAGTGCCTTTAAGAAGCGATCTTAGCTCTGAGATCACCTTAAGTGCTTAACTACTGTCTGCCCATATGGTGATTTAGCACTAAAATCCAAGCTATATCGTAAAACTATGACGTATGTCATAATGGCGCAATTTCGTACGGCGGTTTTACGATATCGTAGCGCTAAGATGGTTTTTCGAATCTATAGCCTAAATGACAAAAAAGGAGGACAGCCACTCTCGAGGAGATCCTTTACTGGACAATTCTAAATACATCCTTCCTGCACCGATCAAACGAGGACTAAAATCTCCCAGACTAGTTTTACTATAGCCTAAATAGATCCTTCCTGCACCGATCACACGAGGACTACCTCTCCCAGACTAGTTTTACTAAATCAAAACTAACATAGGACATAGCTCATTGGAATAAATATAGTTATGATGTCATGCATTTGTGAACCACTGTCGTACCAGTGATGATATCAGGTGTTGGCGAAAGGTTAGCATATCCTTCCTCACCGGTGGCACGCGCCATGAGTACTGCTGAAAGGTTAGCATATCCTTCTCCACCGGTGACACGCGCCATGAGTACTGCTGAAAGGTTAGCATATCCTTCCTCACCGGTGGCACGCGCCATGAGTACTGCTGAAAGGTTAGCATATCCTTCCCCACCGGTGGCACGCGCCATGAGTACTGCTGCCACCACAGCTGTCAAGTATGTCACTTTATTTAAGTCATCTTAATGTTCTCCTATACCAAATAAAATCCCATAAGCGACCATGGTAACGTTTGTGGGGTGTTTTTATTAAAAAACCCACTATATACAACCCTTACCTCAAAGAATTAACTAAATAAAATGGAACCTTATTTTCAATATAACCAGATGTTTTTACAACAGCCCTGGTTTCGCATAACATTTTATTACTTTGTTTTTACACATTCACACTACATGTTTCAAGCACAGTGCTCGTTAACACAGTGGTATTAGATGAAGTAGAATTTCATAAGTCAAATGTCTTTTGGTCTCCACCCCGTTCAATTTTAAGTCAAATTTCTTTTGGTCTCCAACCCATTCAATTTGTATTGGAAATTTTTTTTGGTCTCCATCCCGTTCAATTTTAAGTCGAATTTCTTTTGGTCTCCACCCCGTTCATTTTTTATTGGAATTTCTTTTGGTCTCCACCCCGTTCAATTTTTATTGGGATTTCTTTTGGTCTCCACCCCGTTCATTTTTTATTGGAATTTCTTTTGGTCTCCACCCCGTTCAATTTTAAGTCGAAGTTCTTTTGGTCTTCACCCCGTTCAATTTTTATTGGAATGTCTTTTGGTCTCCACCCCGTTCAATTTTTATTGGAATTTCTTTTGGTCTCCACCCCGTTCATTTTTTATTGGAATTTCTTTTGGTCTCCACCCCGTTCAATTTTTATTGGACTGTCTTTTAGTCTCCACCCCGTTCAATTTGTATTGGAATTTCTTTTGGTCTCCACCCCGTTCAATTTTTATTGGACTGTCTTTTGGTCTCCACCTCGTTCAATTTGTATTGGAATTTCTTTTGGTATCCACCCCGTTCTCGGTTAATCTAGACTAAAGTCTGTCCCACAGAGAACACCTTTTTTCATGCTATTTAATTTACTACAATTTATTTATTTATGAGCCAATTGATTTGTAAATTGCACACAAAGATAGTACTTTTATGTTATTTTCAAAACACGTTTACTTTTCGTCTTACGTCAAACCTAACTGAAATTATTTATCAAAAAATAATTTTCATAGAATGATGGGACGGACTATAGATGATCTAAACTAGATGAGGGGCGGAACGTAGCCCAGTGGTAAAGCACTCGCTTGATGCGCGGTCGGTTTGGGGTCGATCCCCGTCGATGGCCCCATTTGGCTATTTCTCATTCCAGCCAGTGCACCACGACTGGTATATCAAAAGCCGTGGTATGTGTCATCCTGTCTGTGGGATGGTGCGTATAAAAGATCCTCTGCTGCATTAGAAGACATGTAGCAGGTTTCCTCTGATGACTACGTGCCGATGATTAATGAATCAAGGTGCTCCAGTGGTGTCGTTAAACAAAACAAATTTCTAGACGAGACGACACCCAGGCTGAACATTGTTGTACACAGCGGAGAGCTTTGATTAAATTTGCACAGCACAGCGTCGTTTACGTCATTATGCGAACAGCTTTTAAATCAATAAAGAAATATAATCGTCGTAAAACATTCCTTAATGTCCTTTTGAGTCAGTCTTACCAAGGTGTTGTTGTCGGGTCACCATACTTAGCGATTAGTTTGACAATATGGTGTCACCGCAGTCGTTGTACACTGACAAAGATTCGCAAAGTCGTCGCTGTTGTTCCCTCAATTGTGTACGTCAGTTAGACGTCCAATATATACAACGTCAGTAAAAGGCGTCCACTTCTCAAGAAGAAACCTGCTATAAGGTAGATTTGGATCGCCAAAAAATGAATTGTGTGTTCGGGGACCAATCTGCTATAATATAGAGTGTTATTTATTGTTAAGATATTGTCAAAACATATTCAATAATTGTATTTATGGTTAAATATTAGTCGGGTAATGAATCAAGTGAACGTTAAAATGGGATATAACAAGCTACTGGTTTTATTTCATAGATTTATATTAAAATATATATCATCACATTATTTTGCATTTACCATAGTTTGACACCCAATAGCCGATGTATTTACTATAGTTTGACACCCAATAGTCGATGTATTTTTCGTGTTGAGGTGTCGTTAACATTCATTCATTCATTTTATATTAAAATATAATGTTGAAAACAAATAGGTGATATTCAAATATAGCATTAAATAATGAACATTGCTCACTACATAATTTTAATAGGTGGGGGGGGGGGGGGGGGGGGACAAATCGCCCGGGATCCGCGAGGGGGCCGTGAGGCTATCGTAGGGTGGCCGTGAGGGGCCCGTGAAAATTACACGGCGCCTGCCGGATTTTTTCCCAATAATTTTCGTCAAAATCTTCAGGCGGTCGCCAGATCACCGGTCGGTTTCCGGCAGGCCGCCGGGCGAGACCCTAGCAACGTATCTACGGAATTGCCACGACCTAAAATCGCAGATTTGGGAGTCAGGTTTTTACGCCCGCGGGGTTCGGGCGACGCCTAAAAATGGCAGCGGAGCCTGTAGAAATCGGGCAGCGTCCGACCGGACGCCTCGCGGAAAAGCCCTTTTTGGCCTGTTTTAGGAGTCGCGCGGGCGCCGCGACCGATATGTGACCAAGATATTTGGGAGTTCCTGGCCCAGTCTTCTTATATCGCAGCACCCAACTCTTTCAACGTGGTCAGCTGGCGTTCACGTTGTCCGAGACATCGCCCCATGATGTTCTACTTCTTGTTTCAGCAAGTGCACCACGACTGGTATGTCAAAGGCCGTGGTATGTGCTATCTTGTCTGTGGGATTTAACGTGTTTCCTCTCTTAGAATACATGCATATGTAAAAAATACCAAATGTTTGACATCCAATAACCGATGATTAATAAATCAATGTACTCTAGTGATGTCGTTAAACAAAACAAACTCTTGACTTTCATTTGTATATTAATGAATTATCGTGCATGTTAATGAGACACCGGCCGTGACCGGTTTTTTTAAAACCGTAATAATCTACATCTGACTTCAAGTCCGACGATTAGCCTACGGTAACGATATGGACCAGGCCCTGGACATCCCTTTCGCTATGCGACCAGAGTTAAAGATACATGTTTTCATTTTGTGTTTGTTCAGTGTGTGTTTTTCTGTTTCTGTGTTCATTCGTGAATTGTGCTGTGTTTTCGTTTTCATCGTTGGAGTTGAATTGTGTTTTTCTGTGTGTTCGTGTGGAAATGTGTTGTTCCTAAGTGTACCCATGTTAACCGTGCTTGTACCAGTGTTGTGTGTATTGTGTTCATTTTGTTTTCATGTGTGTTTTCTGTGTTACCATGGAGACGACTCCGGCCACCACCCCACCCTGCGGCCTGTTAGGCCAGGGCTAGTGACTGACTTGGTGTGTACTGGGGTCCCCGAGACAGGACCTGTGTGTAAAAGTACTGTACATATGTTTGACTATGTGTTGTTGTTTCATGTGTTTGTTTATTATCATCATTATATGTTGAAATGTTGGCAGCAATCAGCACCCATTTGAAAATTGGCACACTAAACGTAAACGGCTTTGTGAATAGCGATACAAAGCTAGCCCATAATCTTAAGCAATTAAATAAAGAAAAAGTAGATATTATTTGTTTACAAGAAACGCATTTTAATGATAAAGATAACATCAAAGATTTATTCAAAGAATTTAAAGGGAAATTTTTCATAAATTCATGCAATGTAGGTCGAAAATGAGATGTAGCTATTTTATTTAGAAAAGGGTTAGAAATAAAAGTAATTAATACTCTTAAAGATATGTCATATCATGTCATAGAGTTTTACGTGCACATTCTGAACAAGCTGTTGTAGCGCACGCTCCATCCACGACAGGAAAGGTGTGGGGAGGGGAGAGGAGGGACCGCCTGCACTGGCAGGTGCAAGAGAGCACCAGCAGCCCAATCAAATCGGTAGCAGGCGGGTCTTACAGATACAGAAGGGCGAGTTATAAGTTTACTTTGCCAATTTAAAAGCGGTATTTAACATAGTGAATCTGTATTATCCAGTGAACCCATGCCAAAGGGCTGAGTCATTGCAAGCTGTGTAAACTACTTTATTACGACAAATGACCAACGGAACCGTGACAAACCCCATTCTTTGTGGCGACTTCAACTGTGTAGACAATGTAACGCTTCACCGGACAGGATACGAAGAAACAGGAGCTTAGGGGCACTGTAGGGGTTAACGAATTAAACAAAATAATAGACGAACACGCATTAGGCCTCAGACCACAATTAATTTCACTATGTATTCTCATGTAGCCCCAGTGGCTGTAGCACTTTTATTAATTTCACCAGGCCATTAGCATTTCACGGGAAACATTACCTGCCTGGGCCCATTGAACACTCGAAAGGACGACATCTGTTGTCCAGCTCTTTTCCGCGTTATATCAATGTAAACAAACACACGTGGGCTAAGGGACCGAATCACACCCATTTCTCTGCATTTTACACAAATTTTGCATGACTTCAATGTGCTCTGGGGGACATTATGCAGTATCCAGTGTAAACCAAGTACACATATTCACTAACTGCATCCTCTTACCTGTCAAACCCAGTGTAACAATCCAGTATACTAAGCAGCTCCCCAGCCATTAATCACATCACAAGAAAACTATATTTTCTCGCATTAGTTTCCGTATTTTGGACAACCAAATAGGTCGATAACTCTAGTCTGAGGCCATTACAAGATGCATACAGATATCTATACCCTGACAGAACCTCTTACATATACCACAGTAAAGCATACAAAACATACTCGCGCATCGACCGCATTTCTCCCTCCTCTCCCCTCCCCCCACCTTTCCTGTCATGGACGACAGCTTGTTCTGAATGTGCACGTAAAACCCTATGATCTGACCTGACCTGACCGCATTTTAATCTCAGGGCAGTTTATTTCTGGCCTGAAAGAAGCTGGTGTGACTCAGTGTGACTGAGAATCTTGTCCTTTTTTTTTTTAGTAATTCATGTCAGGAAATCATACCCCGGACTTCTAAAAGGTTCCGCGTTCTTAGACAAGTCACAATTTGTTTTATATATAAAAAGTAGTGACCCCCCCCCCCCCCCCCCCAACTAGGATTTTGATCAGGGTACGGCCCTGAAAAGGTCAAGATTTAATCTTTATAGTATGTTAAAAATTATTTATAAAATTTAGTGGCCCCCCCCCCCCCCCCCCCCCCCCCCATGGATTTTGGTCAGGGTACGGCCCTGGCTAAGTCAGTACATTTGGACACTGAAGGATAGATTCATCCCATACACCATTAAGTGGAAAATTTTGCCTAGTTTTGTACGTAAACGTAAATCTACGACAAAACCAACAATTCTTATTACTATTATAGTTCAACAAATATAGTTTGAAGAACACACATTTCATTTTCTTTTGTCCGTAAAATACTCCAGCTTCCGTAATGATGTAATTTTCTGCGTAAAATAGACGCCAAACCGGTATAACTGCTAGTAACAGACGTAAACTTACGATGTTTCGTGAGATGGGCCCTTGGTACGTACAGTACTGGGTTAACAGCCCGGAACCGGCTCCCACCTAGAGCGAGTTTAGCTACTCAGTGGGTAGGTGTAAGGCCACTGCGCCAGCTTCCCTCTCATTAACCACTAACAACTAACCACTAACCTTCTGTCCTGGAGAGACAGCCCAGATAGATTAGGTGTGTGCCCAGGACAGCGTGCTTGAACCTTAATTGGATATAAGCACAAAAATATGTATAAATAAAACGAAATCAAATCAACGACCGTGTTCCGCGGTTCTTACAAATATTTTTAAAATATTTTCTCCAGTATTACTATTGCTTCCGGTATTGTTTTTGTTTTTGTGTTGTTGTTTTGTGTGTGTGTGGGTTTTTTTTGTGTTTTTTTTTTTAATTGATTATGCCTACGAATTGAACTGAACTGAAAAAAAGAATCAGACGTATTATTTAACGACACTTCAGTACGAAAAACATAACGGCTTTTGGTTGTTATGGGTAAATTGTCTATCAACACAAACATTCTAAAATCATCAATAAAACATACAGAGTAATCAGGCGATAAAGAGTCACAATAGCTATGGCGTAAACCACCAACATACAAACTTTTTTCTTTTTTTAAAAGACAGACAAAGATAAGGAAAAAAAGAACACTAAAACTACTTCCTTCCACAAAACAAACGTAATGGCATACCATGGAAACAGAGTATGTGTCTGTGGTAAATACGTTAAAACACCACCACTAATTGCATGCGAATGTGAATGGTGGGTTGCAATCAATTTTGTTCCGAATTATCCACACGTATATATAAAGAAAATTGCTAAAACAAATTACATATATTTATTGAAATTTTCGTATGCAGATGATACTGTAATTTTCTCCGAAACTCCTGAAGGTATGCAATATGCTTTAGATATATTTAATGACTGTTGTAACTCTTGGAATCTTAGCATTAATGTGAGTAAAACAAAAGTTGTGATTTTTAGCAAGAGAAAATCGAGGTATAATGTTGAATTTATGCTGCAAGATGAACGATTGGAAATTGTTGATTATTACTGTTATTTAGGAATTTGTTTTAAATGTAATGGGACTTTTTCTAAATGCAAAGCAACATCTTGTAGACCAAGCTCAAAAATACGGAACAATAGCATACCAGTTCATATACAATTAAAACTTTTTGATTCAATGGTTGAACCGATTTTATTATATGGATCAGAAATTTGGGGTTATGAAAATTTACAAATAATAGAAAAAATTCATCTCCAGTTTTGCAAACGGATTTTAAAGGTAAAAAAATGTACCCCAAATTTTATGGTATATGGAGAATTAGGAAGGTTCCCTTTAGAAATACAAGTAAAAGTACGAATGGTGTCATTTTGGAGTAAACTGGTTAAAGACGAAAATAAATTTAGTAGTATTTTATATAAATTAATGTTCTCTTTAAACAGTGGTGAAGGAAATCAATTTAAATGTTTGAAATTCATAAAAAGTATTTTCGATAACTCGGGAATGGAGTACATCTATATGAATCAAAATAATGATTTCAAATCGTATAAACAAGAATTAAAACAAAACCTCTGTGATCAATTTATACAATAGTGGTTCTCGGAAATTACAAACTATTCTAGGGGTCAATTTTATACATTATTTAAAAACAGAATTTTATTTCGAAACCTATTTGTGGAGATTATCGAATCAAAATAGATGCTGGATAACTAAATTGCGTACGTCAAATTTAAGATTACCAATCGAAACTGGTAGATGGTTTAAAGTTCCTAGAGAAAATAGAATATGCAAACTTTGTAATACCGATATTGGAGATGAATACCATTATTTATTTAATTGTAAAAATGATCATATTGAAAACATTAGAAGAAAATATATAAAACAATATTATAGAATTAATCCTAGCGTTTTTAAAATGAAAGGTATGCTGTCATTATGTAATGCACCATTATTAAAAAAAATAGCTATATTTATTAAAAGATTATCTTGTCTTGTGAACTGACGTTTCTCCGCATATTTTAGCTAGTTTGTTTGCATATCTTGTGTTCTGTTAATTATAGATACTTCTCTGCTGACGCCTGGGTGGGGGTCAGCCATTACTTCCTCGAGGGATAAATATATATATATATATATTCCTCGTGTTGGGGCCTTTGTCAAAGTAATGCATATACGCGAGGAAGCGGGAGTACGTGTCTTTAAATAACTTCCATAATAAAGTCTTCATGTTTTTACGATGGCATCTTGGGACATGCTTTTTACTTCGTAGCGTTTCTTCTTGCTTTCGAAACAGTCATGATTGATGTCGATTTCACGTTCCACCATGAAACGTATGCCTTCGTTTTCCAGACACAAACATTCTAAAATCATCAATAAAACATACAAAGTAATCAGGCGATAAAGAGTCACAATAGCTATGGCGTAAACCACCAACATACAAACTTTTTTCTTTTTTTAAAAGACAGACAAAGATAAGGAAAAAAAGAACACTAAAACTACTTCCTTCCACAAAACAAACGTAATGGCATACCATGGAAACAATATTATAGAATTAATCCTAGCGTTTTTAAAATGAAAGGTATGCTGTCATTATGTAATGCACCATTATTAAAAAAATAGCTATATTTATTAAAAGATTATCTTGTTTTGTGAACTGACGTTTCTCCGCATATTTTAGCTAGTTTGTTTGCATATCTTGTGTTCTGTTAATTATAGATACTTCTCTGCTGACGCCTGGGTGGGGGTCAGCCATTACTTCCTCGAGGGATAAATATATATATATATATATATTCCTCGTGTTGGGGCCTTTGTCAAAGTAATGCATATACGCGAGGAAGCGGGAGTACGTGTCTTTAAATAACTTCCATAATAAAGTCTTCATGTTTTTACGATGGCATCTTGGGACATGCTTTTTACTTCGTAGCGTTTCTTCTTGCTTTCGAAACAGTCATGATTGATGTCGATTTCACGTTCCACCATGAAACGTATGCCTTCGTTTTCCAGATATATGTCAGGGCCGTACCCTCCGGGGGGGGGGGGGGGCAGCTGCCCCCCCCCCCTGAGAATCTTGTCCTTTTTTTTTTTAGTAATTCATGTCAGGAAATCATGCCTCGGACTTCTAAAAGGTTCCGCGTTCTTGGACAAGTCACAATTTGTTTTATATATAAAAAGTAGACCCCCCCCCCCCCCCCCAACTAGGATTTTGATCAGGGTACGGCCCTGAAAAGATCAAGATTTAATCTTTATAGTATGTTAAAAATTATTTATAAAATTTAGTGCCCCCCTATAAAATACCTACACGACAACTTTCCGAGACATTTATTATGGACACCGTTCGATGGTGACTTGGACGCCATCTTTCATATCATCGTAGGTGATACGAATAAAGACGTTACAGAAACGACAACTAAAAACATATACACAGTCTTGTTATCACGAACTTACAAAGATGCATCGTTTAAAACCAGACGGGAGATCGCTTTTAATGAAACCATAAACTGGCAAAATGTCTGGAAAACACTAAATTCTGGCCTAATTGAAAATTATGACTGATTTAATTTATAAAATAATTCGAAATGTAATTGCAGTTAGAAAACACCTGCATGACTGGAAGATTGAGTGCACCCCGGAGTGCCTTGTGTGCGACAGGGTGGACTCAGTCCTGCACGCCTTTTTCCACTGCAAAAAACCCAGACTATTTATTAAGCAAATTGAACTGATTTTCAAAAAACATTTTGGCAATAAATTCCGATTGAACCCATATGCAATGATCTTTGGCATCGAACTTAGGAATTTTTCTGTGGAGTAAAGCTATAAGGGTAATTTGGACAACTAGAAAATTATTAGAGGGTGATAAGCCATGTAATGAAATGGCACTTTTCAAACATTTAGTTTATTCACGGGTTGAAATTGAATACTTTGCCGCCTTAGAAAGGCCCAACAGAAAAAAATAATTCCTGAAACACTGACGCCTTCGACATTACATATAAGCTATGATAAAGAATGGCAAATGCACAAAACGTAGAGAACATAGACCTGAACTCCCCGGCTTGTAGCTTTGGGGGCCAGGTCCGCAAACCAGGTTAATTTCTTGTACATAATAATAGCAACACACACTAACTGAATTAAAAGAAACAAAAACACAAGCACGCAATAAATATATTTAGTATTTTTATACAAGTACAAACACATCATTGTATATCCTTATCACACCATTCAACGAGAACCTGGTTAAATGTAAATAGGTAGGCTCATGACAAATAAATGGGGTACCCGGCATGTCCGGTGTTGCCTGAAACTGAAAAAAGAAAAAAAAAAAAAAAAAGTGATCGTCAGCTTGGTATAATTTGATGAGTACACGTCACGTGATGTGAGACAGGCGATTGGTAGCACACTTATAATCGGGCTGGCGATTCGGGGTCTACCTCTAATCGCTGTCTCAAGTGGCCTAATGTGAACTGGCCTTTAGTGGCATATACATGTGTATCTAGTGTATTGTTTTATGGTTGTCAGATATGGGGATTTCAGAAAGCAGAAGTAGTTGAGAAGATACATCTTGGTACATCAATATTATGTACTTTAGGTAGAATGTAAAATTGTGCTTTAAACATTTAAATACCTCCTCGGTAATTTCGTGATCATTGCGTATTTGATGTATCATTTTGCAATGATTTTTTTGTTACACGAGCCTCGGTAAGTCTGTTTCTGTTTTTTTTTTTTAAACATTTGTTTGTTGACTCCTGCAATAGATAGATATCTAGTTTAACGTGCCCATATACCACTAGGGTTTCGAACACGCCCATCCCGAGTCCTGCCTCCGATAAGATCGGTGGCCTGACTGACTCGGGATGGGGGATGGGGGGGGGGGGGGGTGTAGACTTGAAAATGGGCAGAATTTTGAAAATAGCAATTAGTAAAAAAGTTAATAGAATTAAAAAAAAATATTTTTGAACGAAGGCCTAAACGTTTAAAGTCAGATCTATATGTCCACATGAGTGGCCTCGTTAAGGCCGTTTGGGTGCACAGCTTATAGGGACGAGATACGTTGCATCCCGTCAAGAAAACCCCTAGATTGACAGTCATTAGACGTTGAAGGTGTAGTCCTGTGCTGAAATACAGATCTTAAGAAGCCGGATCCGTCTGAACGAGAGAGAGAGAGAGTATCAGACGGATATAATCCAGTCGTCATGAGTTGGTATAGTGGTGCGGACGGGCCCGACTCCGGAGGATACGAGATGGTATCACTATAAAGCAAAGTTAAGTCTAGAAAAGAGTAGTAGGGGCCGACCCCGCTTCGTATTTCTTCTTAGAGTGGGGCGGTCAATCTTCCAGTGCTGCTATGACAGGCTCGGACATGTAGAGACTAAACGCGAACAACCGTGGCGTTCTGCAGAATGGCCGTCATACGAGTCATAAAAAAAACAAGTCGACATAGCCGGAGAAATGACGTGGAGGCAAGGAATCTCGCTGAAAAAGAATCCAACCTGGTGGTGCAGGCTGTCGAAACGAGAAGCGTTCCAGCGTTCAGTCAGTTCCAATGGCCGCATACATCCCAGTAGAAAACTTCATTTCGCTGACAAAAACAATGAAATGAAGGATCCCCAAGTCGAGCACACGAAAGCACGTGCAGTGTGCACAAGCGAAACAAACACGTCTTACTGCCTCGAGCTCCAGACTGGGAATGGACTCCTGCGATGTAATTTTCTTTGTCTATAATTACAATGGTGGAACTTTTGTCCGCTTTTCTCACAACTATTGAATCATCTATTATTAATTTACTTAGTACCTTCTGGAGCTGCAACGATTCACTCACGTATTCGGTGCACCGAATGCAGGCTATCCGCGATACGTATTCATTATTCGGTACACAAAGAACCGAATAAATTCGGCTTTCTTTTTCTCTTTTTTGAGGTTTTAAAAATCTTTATTATTATTATTATATAATATTATTATTATTATTATTATTATTATTATTACGGCGTACGGGCTCCCATTTTTTGTAGAGGGCAGGCTGAGTTTTGCCCGAATTAAACAAAAGTGCCCGAATCTGGATTACAACGTTTATTTATATTAGCATTACTGGCAAGCTGCTATATAGGGTTGCAAACGAATCGCAATGCATTTTTTCATGGGCTAAAACTAATATTCGTGGTAGAAGAATGAAATTACATGGTCAACATTTTTCAGGCCAGCTCATTTTGTCCAAATTACTCTATTGTTTTTGTCCGAACTGGCGGGGGGGGGGGGGGGGGGGGGTAGGCAGTTGTTCAACAACAGTAATATCCGCCATTATTATAATTGTATGTTTATTATCAAGCATCTTGTCACGTGAATGTTATAAATTGTATATGTATATATTCCTCCTATGCCGTTGTGCAACGGCCCGAGTGTAAGTAAATTCTTGTCTTGTCACAGAAGTGCACGTTTTACATGTCATGATTCACTGTTCACCATTCACGCGTGAATAGAACGAATAAGTCATTTTCAAAGTGACAATAAACCGCGTGGATCGACTAGTAGGTGGAGAAGGCGACCAAAGGCAGCACGGGCAAGACCGGCAAGGGCAACTTGGGGTGGGGGGTGGGGGGGGTGGGCAAAACCGTCGGCTCAACTGCCAGGGGCGGTCCATTCTGCTTCGACGCTGCCACTACTCGACAGCAGACCATGCCAGGAGCGCCCTAGAAGAGGGGGGGGGGGGGAGCAAAGCTGTCAGTTCCACTGACAGTGGCAGCCCCTTCTGTTCCAGCACCGCCGCAGATGGAAATAGACCGGCCATTTGCGTCTCCGCCTGTTGTTGTTGCGGGGCCTGCAGCTGACGCACATCGGGAAAGACTGGCATTTAATTATTTAATTTTCAACATTTTATATTTTAAAGTTTAATGTTAGACACATCCTACTATTTAAATGTTATTTCTGATTTTTGATCACATGTTGTTTACTTCATTCAGCAAGTCAATAGTACAATATTGGTAGATTCACTATAATTATTGGTATTGGTCAACCTAATTCTGGAAATAATCTTTTATTTTTGGAGGCACTCCCCCATTTTGCCATTTCACGGCTGCTAGGAAGTCTCTCCGCCCCGACCATGTATTCATACTCGGTATGTACAAATCACTCATGGAAAGTGAGATCTCATTCAACACAACTGTGCACCATAAATGTAGGTGCAATTCCTGGCAAAGATCCAGTTTCTTACCTATTTTCAAACTCATAAATTATTTTATTCAAATAGGGGGTGTATTTTAAAAGCACTATCTTCGTGGGCAACACGACGTTCATTGGTCAATTTACTTCTCTGCAACCTTAAGAACAAAAAATATTTTTCGGTTTATAAATTTTATTGCTCCAACATGAATACTAACATTTTGCACTTCACGAAAGTCACTTGGTTATATGTTGACGACTGGCCAAGGGGAGATAACTCTTTCAGGAGTGTCACTGTATTGGTCGGATTTGGCCTGTAAAAAATGGGGGGGAAATTATTAGTATGACACACTGGAAATGTTTTGTTTAAATAAAGATTTCTATTTTAGGCCAAGTCTGACTGATTGCTAAACCTGGTAATATCATACTGTATACAGGGGGGTATTTTCAGGCCACCTCACCCTCAATTTTTACATTTGATTTTAAAGTTGAAAATTATGGAATGTGGGAAACATTTTCTAATTACTTCAGTAATTATCACAAAACTGTTGCTCTATTTGGAGTATCTTTGGCATATTGGGTAACCACTAGCAGCCATACGTCCACCATGACACAAGAGCATGTTGTTACTGCATACCAGGATAAAGTATTCAGTGGGGGGTATTCTGCGGACCTGGCTAATGTGTTCCCAGAGGCAGGGTTATTTGTCAGTCAGATAATTTTGAAAAGTGAGAACATGTTTTTGTCACACTGGGGCAGACTACAGAAAATTAAATTTATATATTGACATTGAGAAATTATTATGGGGAAACCCCCCGCCAAGAAAAAAACCCGTTTTGGGTAGACCCCCTAAAAGAGAAAATGTATATTTAATTGGTCACAAATTCCATCACCAAAAAGAAAGTACACTGCTTCAAAATGCCACCAAATCACCTACGTGTACTAGGCTTTCCAGGGAAGACTTTGATGCAGTGGCTAAGCCGTCAACGAGTCGAGATGCATCTTCATATGTGGTCACCGATTCACAGGGGACGACAATATGCGGTTACTTCGGCCTCAACCAGCTGTTCCCAATGCCTTGGAAGATTTCCTGAAACAAACCAATCAAGACTCAGATGGCTATAAACTTCTTCATTGTGGTAAAGTGCTCAATCTATTCAATGAATCTTATCGAGAACATAGAAATAACTTCCCAACATGTGATGGTGATCTGAAGTACGATGAACAGTCCTATCAACAATGGGGTATGTGTTGGCGCCTAGGTTTAAAATGTGAGCTGTGTCATTTTAGATCGAAGAAGCACAAATTGTACGAAGAAGTCACGAGGTCAGAAAGCTGCTCAGTCTAATATTGGGATACATGTTGGCCTTATGAATACATCAGTTGGAATTTCAGGATTTCTCAATTCCTTATCCGCAGCTGGTATCCCTGTTGGAAGAAAGCGTGGAATGCAGAATTCAGCCAATTATGTTGGATTCAAAACAGTGTACAAAAACAGACAGGATATGAAAGAAAGACGGTCTAATTTGGTTCGACTAAACAAACTAAAATATTTTACCAGTGATCACAAGATAAGTGTCGAGGGAGACTGCCGTTACAACAACAGACTTTTCGGTGGGAACTCGAGCATACCCCTGCAGTCTGCAACTCAAGCGGTCTACACCATTGCTGAGAACGAAACACCTAAAAAGGAAATTATTGGGATATACACTGCAAACAAACTTTGCAAAAAAGCTGAAATCCTCAGATCTAAAGGAGAGAAAATTACATGTCCAAATCACAGTGGAAAATGTACAGCTAATCTCAAGACAACAGATTCCATTGGCAACGAGGGCTTATATGCAGAAAAATGTGTGAATGAATTTCAAGTGGATGAAGACAAACTGAACATTGGCTATTTCACGACTGATGGAGATTCACATGCTACTTACGGTGCTACCCGAGCACAGACAGGTTCCATTGAGAATTTACGTGACACTAGACATTTTTCTAAAAGTCATGAAAAGGCTATTGAGAAAGTTTCATTCAGCAGAAACATCTTTCCGGGGAAAAATAAATCAGACCGACAGAAAGTACAGCGACGTTTTGTCATCGACATCAAGCAACGTTGTCACCTCGAACTTGACATCGCCCACCGTCAACTTTCAGGAGATATCTCTAAAATAGCTAGAAAAATTACTTACACCATCGATTCCATCGTGGCCTGTGTGAGTGGCAACTGTTCAACACTGTGTCAAAGGCATTCATTGTGTTCGGGCAGGCGGATCAAGGTATGGAAACCAGCCTATTTACCTGCAGATTCAGTTCTAAAAATGAAAGAAGGTGATAAAGAATTGTTAAGAAAATGTCTAGAACTTCGACTCGGCAAAATCTGCAGTTCTTAAAACAAAACTCAAATACAAACACTCAAAAAGTAGAAAGTGTCAACCGGGCTTATACTAGAACAAATCCGAAACAAGTGACATTCTATCGCAACTTTGAAGCAAGAATACATAGCACAGCCCACATGCTCAACAAAGGAATTCTAAAGTCTACTGTTACAAGATGTAAACTAGTGGGAGCCCCACTGACTGGAAGAATACACGCCCTCGCAGAATTGAAAGCTCGGGAACGTGAAGACCGGTATCACGCTACTAGGAAGAAAACTATTCAGTACAGATCCCGAAGAAATGATCTCCACAAGGTTCGATACCAGCAATATGACAACAAACACAACAGTGCTGCAAGAACAACCTACAAAAAGAATGTGCTTGACTCCGAAGTTGTACCACCATGTCTAACAGATCATACATACCTGTCCCCAAGAAGAAAAAAACACAGTCTCTATAACCTGGATGGCCGATGCAGTGTTTCGGGACAATGTTTAGACATTGCTGACGGTTGTTGTTAACATAATGTGGTTCGAAGTGTAATTGATCGATATTTAAATTGTTATTTATAGATGAAATGTCACCTGGACACGGGAGTCCACGCAATGCTGTAAGATCTACTGATAGACACAGTAGAGCTAATTTTAATCAGATTGTGTCTATATATTCACTGAATTTCTGGTCGTCTTAATATTTGTCAGAAGCCCAAAGTGGATTTTGTCTTCAAATAATTTCGTACGTACGGAAAAAGTTATTTTGAGAAATAAAATGTAATTTAACCTAGTACAAATATTAGAACGATTAGAAACACGTTTAATATACAGCCACTAATATTTTATGCAGAAAAATATATTTGATATGTAATTACAATCATCAGAAAGTTTCTGTTAGTTGACAACATCTTACAAATTGCTGCAAACTCGGGAATGTCCCTTTAACTAAAACATATTTGTGGAACTCGTCCTTTTGTAGATGGTTTTCTTTTTGTGGCACTAGTTTTCAGGAAAATCAATTACTAGAGCTCGCTAAAGCTCGCCCCTAGGGTTGATTTTCTTGAGGCTTGTGTCATTTCAGACATAACGGGTAGTCTCTATGACAATACTACTTCCGTACAAAAAGTGTCATGCTATTTTTAGTAAGACCCCGCACGTTTTAAACACAATGGTGGTTGGTATACTGACATTAGTTCAAATTAAATTACATGAATTTACTGTCCAGATTAACCAACACTGTATCACAACAAACTCGCTCACGTTTATCACCAATGTCAGGACTGGTAGTGTTAACTGTGTGATGAAAAGTTGGGTGCACCTCGAACTTTGACCCACTCAGATACTATTTGGTGTACGGCTACTTGTAGACCTAATTTACTAAACTCTCACAACTTACGATCTTCCAGTGCTGTGCAAAAAGACAATGCGATGATTCTTATAAAGAGACATACGCTAGTTTAAAAAAGAAAAAAAGAAAAGAAAAAACAAACAAAAACGCACGTTCGTCTAAGAATTAATGATTTATAAGGCAAGCTCTAGTTATTTTTGACGGTATTTCCATGTTTAAACATCACAGACTTTAGCTTCTCTCTGTTATAGCCATATCCAAATATGTGTTGCAGGTTTGTAGATTAACTAAACTTAGTGTCCTGAAACAAGGGCATTCGTCTTTAAACGAGTGTAAGAGAGCTGTGCCAATCAAACCCGCGGTTTGGAAATAGGCCTCCACGTGTCCAAACTATTGGACTTGAGTACTCGAGTGGCAAATTCGACCCGGACCCGAGTACCCGACACTTACACTTGATGATGATAAAGAGCATTATGCATCTTAATTCCAGCGCCGAACATGGATGCCGAATCATGCCATTGTGTAGCATTGCACACGTTCGACTTTTGTTAACCCTGCATGTCTCATAGCCGTACAATGTGTCTGGCGGCACACATGGCAAAATGAAGTTTTAAAAACAACAACAAAAATAAATCATGAGAGTGCTCTTCCTTGCACGGGTACTCGAGTCCTGTAAACGGACTCGAGTCTTGCTAGACTCGTCCCGTGCCCGAGTACTCAGTACTCGTATCGTGGAGACGCTATTTGGAAATAACAGAACGTTAGATATCAAGCAGCCTCGCTTTCAAATATGTTGAGAAATGTATTAAACAAGCATTCCCTTTTCTTTTCTTTGTAGACAATTCAACAGTTCAAGCTTGGGACCTACCTTTGACAAGTGGATCGTGGTGACGACCATCTTCTCTCCCACGGATGACGTCAAGTTTCTAGCTAAAATACCCGGATGGAAAGTCGTCGTCGTTGGAGACAGAAAAACACCCCGACACTGGAGGTTTGTCAAAATTTTCATACTAAAACGTTTTTGGTTATTTCCTTGGATTGCGTCTCCCTGAGGAGCGGGGGAGGGGTGTGGGGGTGGGGGGCGTAGTCCAGTGGTAAAGCATTTGCTTGATGTGCGGTCAGTCTGGGATCGATCGCAGTCGGTGGATTAGGTTTTGACCCGTCCCAACCAGTGCTCCACGACTGATATATCAAAGGGTGTGGTATGTATTGTCCTGTGTATGTGAAAGTGCATATAAAAAATCCCTTGCTGCTTTATAATTAGACCTATTTTGTTGTGGAGGCAGTGGGTTCCCCTCTCTATGCTTGTCGACCACCTGTTGAAATAACCACATTGTAATAACCCAGTATGTTTATAAGTAATACTGTTGTGAGTTACGGTTTTTTTTTTATATATATATAATTGTAAACTGGCGCTCATATAACTCCGGTATGAGAGTATTACCAACCGCCAACTTACGATGTCTTTTATGTCCTTTATATTACGTTTGGGCGAATGTCGATCCTTTTAAATGATGTAATTATTACTTATGTACATTCCAAATTCATATTTCAATGATGTCATGTCGTGGCACGACGTTTCTTCTCACGTCTGAGTGTTTAACAATGTTTTTATTTTTAATGATGTTTATATGTTCACGCACTTACAAATTGCGGTAATGGCCGAGTTGTCCGTGACCTTCAAGAATTATATTTATTGTACATCCGGGTCACAGCTGTCAAACTTTTCAGCGGTAAATACAACTAAACTTTGGAAAACCAAAGTTTAAATTATTATTTTTGTAGGAACATGAATGAGATTAGAATTTACTGTATATGTTTATTTAGATAATTTATTGATGTATTAGTTTACACCAGTAATAGGGAAGTAGGGTGTAGGCCCTACTTTTAGCGTGACTAACCTTACCCAGCCAAACAGGGGGCGGGTCATAGTTAGCAACGCTGATTTCTGCCGGCTGATTTTGTTTGTTTTACACGTGAATACCCTCCCAATGCGCTGATTCAGCACACTGATTTTACCAGCACGCTGATTTTTCGCTGATTAGCAAAAGTTATAAAAAGGCAGCGTTTAACGCTGGCCGTCAGCCTGGCTTTACCCGTACATTAGGTGGGTTGGGACCCATTTTGATTATTTTCTAAAAGTGTGGGTTTTAAATAAAGAGTTGGGATTAGATAGCCATTCTCACTTATAAACTAATATTCTCAATAAACATGATAATTATATTTGGCAATATAATTAATTAGCAATTTAGATATAGGTTAGCCTTCAATTATAAACTGAGAGCCTAGAAGTGCTATGGTATTTACTGTGAAAAGTTAACATTGAAATAACGTGTCTTGGACATAAGTGATATTATTCCGAGATAGGAATATGTAGTCTATTAAGTTGGAAGTACTGAAATAAAAGTTCAAGTGTAGTTTAATATATTGCTGAAGCAGTAAAAAGTGAGGTAGTTCACACGGTGTATAAGAGAAGATAGTGTAAAAGTAGTGAAGAGTGAGAAGTGAAATAGTGAAGAGTGAGAAGTGAAATATAGTTTGCAGCAAATAGTTGTGGGTGATGTAGTGCCACCCTACTGAGTTTATAGTGTTTAAGTGGTAGTTGTGGGTGATGTAGTGCCACCCTGTGTAGTTTATAGTGTTTAAGTGGTAGTTGTGGGTGATGTAGTGCCACCCTGTGTAGTTTATAGTGCTTAAGTGGTAGTTGAGGGTGATGTAGTGCCACCCTGTGTAGTTTATAGTGTTTAAGTGGTAGTTGAGGGTGATGTAGTGCCACCCTGTGTAGTTTATAGTGTTTAAGTGGTAGTTGAGGGTGATGTAGTGCCACCCTGTGTAGTTTATAGTGTTTAAGTGGTAGTTGAGGGTGATGTAGTGCCACCCTGTGTAGTTTATAGTGTTTAAGTGGTAGTTGAGGGTGATGTAGTGCCACCCTGTGTAGTTTATAGTGTTTAAGTGGTAGTTGTGGGTGATGTAGTGCCACCCTGTGTAGTTTATAGTGTTTAAGTGGTAGTTGAGGGTGATGTAGTGCCACCCTGTGTAGTTTATAGTGTTTAAGTGGTAGTTGAGGGTGATGTAGTGCCACCCTGTGTAGTTTATAGTGTTTAAGTGGTAGTTGTGGGTGATGTAGTGCCACCCTACTGAGTTTATAGTGTTTAAGTGGTAGTTGAGGGTGATGTAGTGCCACCCTGTGTAGTAGTTGTGGTAGTTGCCACCCTGTGATGTAGTGCCACCCTGTGTAGTTTATAGTGTTTAAGTGGTAGTTGAGGGTGATGTAGTGCCACCCTGTGTAGTTTATAGTGTTTAAGTGGTAGTTGAGGGTGATGTAGTGCCACCCTGTGTAGTTTATAGTGTTTAAGTGTTAGTTGAGGGTGATATAGTGCCACCATGTGTAGTTTATAGTGTTTAAGTGGTAGTTGTGGGTGATGTAGTGCCACCCTGTGTAGTTTATAGTGTTTAAGTGGTAGTTGAGGGTGATGTAGTGCCACCCTGTGTAGTTTATAGTGTTTAAGTGGTAGTTGAGGGTGATGTAGTGCCACCCTGTGTAGTTTATAGTGTTTAAGTGGTAGTTGAGGGTGATGTAGTGCCACCCTGTGTAGTTTATAGTGTTTAAGTGGTAGTTGTGGGTGATGTAGTGCCACCCTGTGTAGTTTATAGTGTTTAAGTGGTAGTTGAGGGTGATGTAGTGCCACCCTGTGTAGTTTATAGTGTTTAAGTGGTAGTTGAGGGTGATGTAGTGCCACCCTGTGTAGTTTATAGTGTTTAAGTGGTAGTTGTGGGTGATGTAGTGCCACCCTGTGTAGTTTATAGTGTTTAAGTGGTAGTTGTGATGTAGTGCCACCCTGTGTAGTTTATAGTGTTTAAGTGGTAGTTGAGGGTGATGTAGTGCCACCCTGTTAGTTTATAGTGTTTAAGTGGTAGTTGTGAGGTAGTGAGTGCCACCCTGGTAGTTGTGGGTGATGTAGTGCCACCCTACTGAGTTTATAGTGTTTAAGTGGTAGTTGTGGGTGATGTAGTGCCACCCTGTGTAGTTTATAGTGTTTAAGTGGTAGTTGTGGGTGATGTAGTGCCACCCTGTGTAGTTTATAGTGTTTAAGTGGTAGTTGTGGGTGATGTAGTGCCACCCTGTGTAGTTTATAGTGTTTAAGTGGTAGTTGTGGGTGATGTAGTGCCACCCTGTGTAGTTTATAGTGTTTAAGTGGTAGTTGTGGGCGATGTAGTGCCACCCTGTGTAGTTTATAGTGTTTAAGTGGTAGTTGAGGGCCACCCTGTGTAGTTTATAGTGTTTAAGTGGTAGTTGAGGGTGATGTAGTGCCACCCTGTGTAGTTTATAGTGTTTAAGTGGTAGTTGTGGGTGATGTAGTGCCTCCCTGTGTAGTTTATGGTGTTTAAGTGGTAGTTGTGGGTGATCTAGTGCCTCCCTGTGTAGTTTATAGTGTTTAAGTGGTAGTTGAGTGTGATGTAGTACCACCGTGTGTAGTTTATAGTGTTTAAGTGGTAGCTGAGGGTGATGTAGTGCCACCGTGTGTAGTTTATAGTGTTTAAGTGGTAGTTGTGGGTGATGCAGTGCCACACTACTGAGTTAACAATCCATCTATCTACCTATATCTGTCTGACCATATCTGTGCAATGTGTGATATAAATGAATTGATAATCGAAGTAGTAAATTCATTGTTGTTCTTGTATGGACATGTTTAACCTTAATGCTGGTTTCTTTTCTTCTTTTTCCAGCAGTCCTAACTGTATTTTCCTAGACCTCGAAACACAACAACAGCTTGGTTTTGAGAGTGTCGCACTTCTTCCTACCGAAAGCTATGCCCGGAAAACAATCGGATACCTGTACGCCATTGCGAGAGGTGCCAAGGTCATTTACGAAACCGATGACGACAATCGACCTATTGACCTTCTAAGAAACTTTATTCTACAGCCGCAGACATCGGGTATTATGTTTGATGGGGAGCATCTGTTCAATCCGTACCGCCATTTCGGTCAGCCGACGTTGTGGCCGAGAGGTTATCCTCTGAACGCCATCGGAGACAACGTCTCTTACAACTACATCCTGCAGACGTGGAAAACTCCTTCCATCCAACAGGGACTAGTGAACGGCGACCCGGATATGGATGCTATTTTCAGACTGACTCGGAAGAAGACGCTGAAGATGTTGAATATAACATTTGACATGCGGGCTCCCCCTGGTGTTGTACCAGCAGGCGTCTTTTCGCCTTTCAACTCCCAGAACACGCTGTTTCTCTATGACGCACTGTGGGCCTTGCTTATTCCCACAACCACAACGTTCAGAGTGTGTGATATTTGGAGGGGCTACTGGGCGCAGCGTCTTCTCTGGGAAATGGGAGGAACTCTGGGATTCCTTCCACCAAACGCTTTCCAGAAACGAAATTCGCATTCATACCTTGACGATGCTGTTCAGGAAAAAGATCTGTACTTTGAAACAACGAGACTTGTGTTGTTCTTGAAACAATGGAACTGCCACCCAAACTCAACCTTCTTTACCTGCGTGCTAACCCTCAGTCAAGATATGGCTAATAATAATTTTTGGAAGGAAGCTGATGTCCTGTTAACTGGAACCTGGCTCAGAGATCTGCAAATGGTTGGGTATCGAGAACCGGAGCGAGTCC